>NW_025213204.1:0-661 GCF_004010195.1 Chiloscyllium plagiosum
AGGCAGCAGCACTCATTAGCAAAGATGGGAGACGTGTCCAGCTGTCTGGAGTGCAATTACAAGGTGCTCACAAGAGTCTTGGACTCTGAAGCAACAAAGTTAACAGTGTGTCTGCCATTGAAACAAATTTGTTATCAATCAGTTTTGAGTGCATGATCTAATTTTGGAGATCTAGCCTTCAAACATCTGTGTATCAGCAGTCAAGTAGCTTTTATAAGTGAATGAGAAGAGCACTTGGAGAAAGAACTAACAGGGACAGAGCAGCAGCAGCAAAAGGGGTGGATCGTTGCAAGATGGACCACTTGACCTCTTTCTGTGCTGACGTTTCCATGAATTTAGATGGTAAATATTCAGCCTGGAGCCCAGTTACAAGTGGAGTTCCGCAGAGATCAGTTCTGGGTCCTCTGCTGTTTGTAATTTTTATTAATGACTTGGATGAGGGAGTCGAAGGGTAGATCAGTAAATTTGCAGATGATACGAAGATTGGTGAAGTTGTGGATAGTGAGGAGGGCTGTTGTCAGCTGCAAAGGGACTTAGATATGATGCAGAGCTGGGCTGAGGAGTGGCAGATGGAGTTCAACCCTGCCAAGTGTGAGGTTGTCCATTTTGGAAAGACAAATAAGAATGCGGAATACAGGGTTAACGGTAGGATTCTTAGTGA
>NW_025213204.1:17994-21479 GCF_004010195.1 Chiloscyllium plagiosum
TCCTATCAGTGCTTCCTATTACCAGGAGAATGTCCTGGTGGTGCTTCCAATCACCGGGAAAAAGTCCTGGCAATGCTTCCTATCAGCAGGTGAATGTCCTGGCAGTGCTTCCTATCACCGGAAGAATGTCCTGGCTTTGCTGCCTATCATCGGGAGAATGTCCTGGCTGCTGCCTTCTATCACCGGGAGAATGTCCTGGCTGTGCTTCCTGTCACTGGAAGAATGTCCTGGCTTTGCTGCCTATCACCGGAAGAATGTCCTGGCTTTGCTGCCTATCACAGGAAGAATATCCTGGCTGTGCTTCCTATCGCCAGGAGAATGTCCTGGCTGCTGCCTCCTATCACCGGGAGAATATCCTGGCCGTTGCCTCCAATCACTGGGAGAATGTCCTGGCCGCTGCCTCCTATCACCGGGAGAATGTCCTGGCCGCTGCCTCCTATCACTGGGAGAATGTCCTGGCTGCTGCCTCCTATCATCAGGAGAATGTCCTGGCTGCTGTCTCCTATCACCAGGAAAATGTCCCGGCAGCAGCCTACTAACACCGGGAGAATGTCCTGGCTGTGCTTCCTATCACCGGGAAAATGTCCTGGCTGTGCTGCCTATTGCCAGGAGAATGTCCTGGCTGCTGCGTCCTATCAGTGGGAGAATGTCCTGGCTGTGCTTCCTATCACCGGTAGAAAGTCCTTTCTGTGCTTCCTATTACCAGGAGAATGTCCTGGCGGTGCTTCCAATCACCGGGAAAAAGTCCTGGCTGTGCTGCCTATCACCAGGTGAATGTCCTGGCACTACTTCGTATCACCAGGAGAATGTCTTGGCTGATGCCTCCCATCACCGGGAGAATGCCCTGGCTGTGCTTCCTATCACCAGGAGAAAATCCTGGCAGTGCCTCCTATCACCAGGAGAATGCCCTGGCTGTGCTTTCTATCACCAGGAGGATTACCTTGCTCTGCTTCATATCACCGGGAGAATGTCCTGGCCCTGCTTCCTATCACCAGGAGAATGTCCTGGCTCTGCTTCCTATCACCAGGAGAATGGCCTGGCTCTGCTTCCTATCACCGGGAGAATGTCCTGGATGTGCTTCCTATAACCGGTAGAATGTATTGGCAGTGCTACATATCACCGGGAGAATGTTCTGGCTGTGCTTCCCAACACCGGGTGAATGTCCTGGCTGCTGCCTCCTATCACGAGTAGAATGTCCTGGCCGCTGCCTTCTATCGCCGGGAGAATGTCCTCGCTGTGCTTCCTATCACCGGGAGAATGTCCTGGCTGTTGCCTCCTATCACCGGGAGAATGTCCTGGCTGCTGCTTCCTATCACTGGGAGAATGCCCTGGCTGCTGCCTCCTACCACCAGGAGAATGTCCTGGCAGAGCTTCCTATCATGGGAGAATGTCCTGGCTCTGCTTTCTATCACCAGAAGAATGTCCTGGCTGTGCTTCCTGTCACCGGGAGAATGTCCTGGCTGTGCTTCCAAACACCGGGAGAATGTCCTGGCTGTGCTTACTGTCACCAGGTGAATGTCCTGGCTGCTGCCTCCAATCACTGGGAGACTGTCCTAGCGGTGCTTCCTATCACCGGGAGAATGTCTTAACAGTGCTTCCTGTCACCGGGAAAATATCCTGGCAGTGCTTCCTATCACCGCGAGAATTTTCTGGCTCTGCTTCCTATCACCGGGAGAATGTCCTGGCTGTGCTTCCTATCACTGGTAGAATGTACTGGCTGCTGGAGCCGATCACCGGGAGAATGTCCTGGCGGTGCTTCCTATCACCAGGAGAATGCCCTGGCTGCTGCCTCCTATCATGAGGAGAATGTCCTGGCAGAGCTTCCTATCATGGGAGAATGTCCTGGCTGTGCTTCCTATCACCCGTAGAATGTCCTGGCTTTGCTGCCTATCATCGGGAGAATGTCCTGGCTGCTGCCTCCTATCACCGGGAGAATGTCCTGGATGTGCTTCCTATCATCGGGAGAATGTCCTGGCAGTGCTTCCTATCACCGGGAGAATGTCCTGGCAGTGCTTCCTACCACCGGGAGAATGTTCTGGCTGTGCTTCCTATCACTGGTAGAACGTACTGGCCGCTGCAGCCGATCACCGGGAGAATGTCCTGGCGGTGCATCCTATAACCGGGAGAATGTATTGGCAGTGCTTCCTATCACCGGGAGAATTTTCTGGCTGTGCTTCCTAACACCGGGAGAATGTCCTGGCTGTGCTTCCTGTCAACATCAAAATGTCCTGGCTCTGCTTCCTATCACCGGAAGAATGTCCTGGCAGTGCTTCCTATCACCGGGAGAATGTCCTGGTTCTGCTTCCTATCACCGGGAGAATGTCCTGGCTGCTGCCTCCTATCACTAGTAGAATGTCCTGGCCGCTGCCTTCTATCACCGGGAGAATGTCCTGACTGTGCTTCCTATCACTAGGAGAATGTCCTGGCTGCTGCCTCCTATCACCGGGAGAAAGTCCAGGCAGTGCTTCCTATAACCGGTAGAATGTATTGGAAGTGCTTCATATCACCGGGAGAATGTTCTGGCTGTGCTTCCTAACACCGGGTGAATGTCCTGGCTGCTGCCTCCTATCACCGGGAGAATGCCCTGGCTGCTGCCTCCTATCACCAGGAGAATGTCCTGGCTGTGCTTCCCATCACCGGAAGAATGTCCTGGCAGTGCTTCCTATCACCGGGAGAATATTCTGGCTCTGCTTCCTATCACCGGGAGAATGTCCTCGCTGTGCTTCCTGTCAACATGAAAATGTCCTGGCTCTGCCTCCTATCACCAGGAGAATATCCCTACTGTGCTTCCTATCACTAGGAGAATGTCCTGGCTGCTGCCTCCTATCACCGGGAGAATGTCCTGGCTGCTGCCTTCTATCACTGGGAGAATGTCCTCGCTGTGCTTCCTATCATCGGGAGAATGTCCTGGCAGTGCTTCCTTTCACCGGGAGAATGTCCTGGCAGTGCTTCCTATCACCGGGAGAATGTTCTGGCTCTGCTTCCTATCACCGGGAGAATGCCCTGGCTGCTGCCTCCTTTCACTGGTAGAACGCACTGGCCGCTGCAGCCTATCACCGGGAGAATGTCCTGGCGGTGCTTCCTATAACCGGGAGAATGTATTGGCAGTGCTTCCTATCACCGGTAGAATGTTCTGGCTGTGCTTCCTAACACCGGGTGAATGTCCTGGCTGCTGCCTCCTATCACTAGTAGAATGTCCTGGCCGCTGCCTTCTATCACCGGGAGAATGTCCTCGCTGTGCTTCCTATTACCGGGAGAATGTTCTGGCTGTGCTGCCTATCACTGGGAGAATGTCCTCGCTGTGCTTCCTATTACCGGGAGAATGTTCTGGCTGTGCTTCCTATCACCGGGAGAATGTCCTCGCTGTGCTTCCTATTACCGGAAGAATGTCCTGGCAGTGCTTCCTATCACCGGAAGAATGTCCTGGCAGTACTTCCTATCACCGGGAGAATGTTCTGGCTCTGCTTCCTATCACCGGGAGAATG
>NW_025213204.1:25312-28744 GCF_004010195.1 Chiloscyllium plagiosum
CTTCCTATCACCGGGAGAATGTTCTGGCTCTGCTTCCTATCACCGGGAGAATGTCCTGGCTGCTCCTTCCTATCACCGGGAGAATGCCCTGGCTGCTGCCTCCTATCACCAGGAGAATGTCCTGGCTGTGCTTCCTATCACCGGAAGAATGCCCTGGGTTTGCTGCCTATCATCGGGAGAATGTCCTGGCTGCTGCCTTCTATCACTGGGAGAATGTCCTCGCTGTGCTTCCTATCATCGGGAGAATGTCCTGGCAGTGCTCCCTAACACCGGGAGAATGTCCTGGCAGTGCTTCCTATCACCGGGAGAATGTTCTGGCTCTGCTTCCTATCACCGGGAGAATGTCCTGGCTGTGCTTCCTTTCACTGGTAGAACGCACTGGCCGCTGCAGCCTATCACCGGGAGAATGTCCTGGCGGTGCTTCCTATAACCGGGAGAATGTATTGGCAGTGCTTCCTATCACCGGGAGAATGTTCTGGCTGTGCTTCCTAACACCGGGTGAATGTCCTGGCTGCTGCCTCCTATCATGAGTAGAATGTCCTGGCAGTGCTTCCTATCACCGGAAGAATGTCCTGGCAGTACTTCCTATCACCGGGAGAATGTTCTGGCTCTGCTTCCTATCACCGGGAGAATGTCCTCGCTGTGCTTCCTGTCAACATGAAAATGTCCTGGCTCTGCTTCCTCTCACTGCGAGAATATCCTGACTCTGCTTCCTATCACCAGGAGAATGTCCTGGCTGCTGCCTCCTATCACCGGGAGAATGTCCTGGCTGCTGCCTCCTATCACCGGGAGAATGTCCTGGCTGCTGCTTCCTATCACCGGGAGAATGCCCTGGCTGCTGCCTCCTATCACTAGGAGAATGTCCTGGCAGAGCTTCCTATCATGGGAGAATGTCCTGGCTGCTGCTTCCTATCACCGGGAGAATGCCCTGGCTGCTGCCTCCTATCACCAGGAGAATGTCCTGATAGTGCTTCCTATCATAGGGAGAATGTCCTGGCTGCTGCCTCCGATCACTGGTAAAATGTCCTGGCTGCTGCCTCCGATCACTGGTAAAATGACCTGGCCGCTGCCTTCTATCACCGGGAGAATGTCCTCGCGGTGCTTCCTATCACCGGGAGAATGTCCTGGCAGTGCTTCCTATCACCGCAAGAATATCCTGACTGTGCTTCCTATCACCAGGAGAATGTCCTGGCTGCTGCCTCCTATCACCGGGAGAATGTCCTGGCTGCTGCCTCCTATCACCGGGAGAATGTCCTGGCTGCTGCCTCCTAGCACTAGGAGAATGTCCTGGCTGCTGCCTCCTATCACCGGGAGAATGTCCTGGCTGCTGCTTCCTATCACCGGGAGAATGCCCTGGCTGCTGCCTCCTATCACCAGGAGAATGTCCTGGCAGTGCTTCCTATCATAGGGAGAATGTCCTGGCTGCTGCCTCCGATCACTGGTAAAATGTCCTGGCTGCTGCCTCCGATCACTGGTAAAATGTCCTGGCCGCTGCCTTCTATCACCGGGTGAATGTCCTCGCGGTGCTTCCTATCACCGGGAGAATGTCCTGGCAGTGCTTCCTATCATCAGGAGAATGTCCTGGCTGTGCTTCCTATCACCAGGAGAATGTTCTGGCTCTGCTTCCGATCACCAGGAGAATGTCCTGGCTCTGCTTCCTATCACTGGTAGAACGTACTGGACGCTGCAGCCTATCACCGGGAGAATGTCCTGGCTCTGCTTCCTATCACCAGGAGAATGTCCTGACTGTGCGTCCTATCACCAGGAGAATGTCCTGGCCGCTGCATCGTATCACTTGGAGAATGTCCTGGCTCTGCTTCCCATCACCGGGAGAAAGTCCAGGAAGTGCTTCCTATAACCGGTAGAATGCATTGGCAGTGCTTCCTTTCACCGGGAGAATGTTCTGGCTGTGCTTCCTATCACTGGGAGAATGTCCTCGCTGTGCTTCCTATCACCGGGAGAATGTCCTGGCAGTGCTTCCTATCAGCGGGAGAATGTCCTGGCAGTGCTTCCTATCACCGGAAGAATGGTCTGGCTGTGCTTCCTATCACCGGGAGAATGTCCTCGCTGTGCTTCCTGTCAACATGAAAATGTCCTGGCTCGGCTTCCTATCACCAGGAGAATATCCTGACTGTGCTTCCTATCACTAGGAGAATGCCCTGGCTGCTGCCTCCTATCACCGGGAGAATGTCCTGGCTGCTGCCTCCTATCACCGGGAGAATGTCCTGGCTGCAGCCTCCTATCACCGGGAGAATGCCCTGGCTGCTGCCTCCTCTCACCAGGAGAATGTCCTGGCAGTGCTTCCTATCACCGGGAGAATGTTCTGGCAGTCCTTCCTATCACCGGGAGAATGTCCAGGCTGTGCTTCCTATCACTGGTAGAACGCACTGGCCGCTGCAGCCTATCACCGGGAGAATGTCCTGGCGGTGCTTCCTATTGCCGGGAGAATGTTCTGGCTGTGCTTCCTAACACCGGGTGAATGTCCTGGCTGCTGCCTCCTATCACCGGGAGAATGTCCTCGCTGTGTTCCTATCACCGGGAGAATGTTCTGGCAGTGCTTCCTATCACCGGAAGAATGTCCTGGCAGTGCTGCCTCCTATCACCGGGAGAATGTCCTGGCTGCTGCCTCCTATTAGCAGGAGAATGTCCTGGCAGTGCTTCCTATCATGGGAGAATGCACTGGCTGCTGCCTCCTATTAGCAGGAGAATGTCCTGGCAGGGCTTCCTATCATGGGAGAATGCCCTGGCTGCTGCCTCTTATCACCAGGAAAATGTCCTGGCAGTGCTTCCTATCACAGGGAGAACGTCCTGGCTGCTGCCTCCTATCACCAGGAGAATGTCCTGGCTGTGCTTCCTATCATCGCGAGAATGTTCTGGCTGTGCTTCCTATCACTGGTAGAACGTACTGGCCGCTGCAGCCTATCACCGGGAGAATGTCCTGGCGGTGCGTGCTATAACCGGGAGAATGTATTGGCATTGCTTCCTATCACCGGGAGAATGTTCTGGCTGTGCTTCCAAACACCGGGAGAATGTCCTGGCTGTGCTTCCTATCACTAGGAGAATGCCCTGGCTGCTGCCTCCAATCACCGGGAGACTGTCCTAGCTGTTGCCTCCTATCACCGGGAAAATGTCCTGGCTGCTGCCTCCTATCACCGGGAGAATGTCCTAGCTGCTGCTTCCTATCTTCAGGAGAATGCCCTGGCTGCTGCCTCCTCTCACCAGGAGAATGTCCTGGCAGTGCTTCCTATCACCGGGAGAATGTTCTGGCAGTCCTTCCTATCACCGGGAGAATGTCCAGGCTGTGCTTCCTATCACTGGTAGAACGCACTGGCCGCTGCAGCCTATCACCGGGAGAATGTCCTGGCGGTGCGTGCTATAACCGGGAGAATGTATTGGCATTGCTTCCTATCACCGGGAGAATGTTCTGGCAGT
>NW_025213204.1:29015-31376 GCF_004010195.1 Chiloscyllium plagiosum
GTGCTTCCTATCACCGGGAGAATGTCCTGACAGTGCTTCCTATCACCGGGAAAATGTCCTGGCAGTGCTTCCTATCACCGGGAAAATGTCCTGGCAGTGCTTCCTATCACCGGGAAAATGTCCTGGCAGTGCTTCCTATCACCGGGAAAATGTCCTGGCAGTGCTTCCTATCACCGGGAGAATGTCCTGACAGTGCTTCCTATCACCGGGAAAATGTCCTGGCAGTGCTTCCTATCACTGGGAGAATGTCCTCGCTGTGCTTCCTATTACCGGGAGAATGTCCTCGCTGTGCTTCCTGTCAACATGAAAATGTCCTGGCTCTGCCTCCTATCACCAGGAGAATATCCCTGCTGTGCTTCCTATCACTAGGAGAATGTCCTGGCTGCTGCCTCCTATCACCGGGAGAATGTCCTGGCCGCTGCCTTCTATCACCGGGAGAATGTCCTCGCTGTGCTTCCTATCACCAGGAAAATGTCCTGGCAGTGCTTCCTATCACCGGGAAAATGTCCTGGCTGCTGCTTCCTATCACCGGGAGAATGCCCTGGCTGCTGCCTCCTATCACCAGGAGAATGTCCTGGCTATGCTTCCTATCACCGGAAGAATGTCCTGGCTTTGCTGCCTATCATCGGGAGAATGTCCTGGCTGCTGCCTCCTATCACTGGTAGAATGTCCTGGCCGCTGCCTTCTATCACCGTGAGAATGTCCTCGCTGTGCTTCCTATCATCGGGAGAATGTCCTGGAAGTGCTTCCAATCACCGGGAGAATGTCCTGGCTGCAGCCTCCTATCACTGGGAGAATGTCCTGGCTGCTGCCTCCTATCACCGGGAGAATGTCCTGGCTGCTGATTCCTATCACCGGGAGAATGCCCTGACTGCTGCCTCCTATCACCAGGAGAATGTCCTGGCAGAGCTTCCTATCATGGGAGAATGTCCTGGCTGCTGCTTCCTATCACCGGGAGAATGCCCTGGCTGCTGCCTCCTATCACCAGGAGAATGTCCTGGCAGTGCTTCCTATCACCGGGAAAATGTCCTGGCAGTGCTTCCTATCATCGGGAGAATGTCCTGGCAGTGCTTACTATCACCAGGAGAATGTCCTGGCATTGCTTCCAATCATCGGGAGAATGTCCTAGCTGCTGCTTCCTAACACCGGGAGAATGCCCTGGCTGCTGCCTCCTATCACCAGGAGAATGTCCTCGCTGTGCATCCTATCACCGGGAGAATGTCCTGGCAGTGCTTCCTATCACCGGGAGAATGTCCTGGCTGTGCTTCCTATCACCGGGAGAATGTTCTGGCTCTGCTTCCTATCACCGGGAGAATGTCCTCGCGGTGCTTCCTGTCAACATGAAAATGTCCTGGCTCGGCTTCCTATCACCAGGAGAATATCCTGACTGTGCTTCCTATCACCAGGAGAATGTCCTGGCTGCTGCCTCCTATCACCGGGAAAATGTCCTGGCTGCTGCCTCCTATCACCGGGAGAATGTCCTCGCTGTGCTTCCTATCACCGGGAGAATGTCCTCGCTGTGCTTCCTATCACCGGGAGAATGTTCTGGCTCTGCTTCCTATCACCGGGAGAATGTCCTGGCTGTGCTTCCTATCACTGGTAGAACGCACTGGCTGCTGCAGCCTATCACCGGGAGAATGTACTGGCGGTGCTTCCTATCACCGGGAGAATGTTCTGGCTGTGCTTCCTAACACCGGGTGAATGTCCTGGCTGCTGCCTCCTATCACTAGTAGAATGTCCTGGCCGCTGCCTTCTATCACCGGGAGAATGTCCTCGCTGTGTTCCTATCACCGGGAGAATGTCCTGGCAGTGCTTCCTATCACCGGGAGAATGTTCTGGCTCTACTTCCTATCACCGGGAGAATGTCCTGGCTGTGCTTCCTGTCAACATGAAAATGTCCTGGCTCTGCTTCCTATCACCGCGAGAATATCCTGACTGTGCTTCCTATCACCAGGAGAATGTCTTGGCTGCTGTATCGTATCACTTGGAGAATGTCCTGGCTCTGCTTCCTATCACCGGGAGAAAGCCCAGGCAGTGCTACCTGTAACCGGTAGAATGTATTGGCAGTGCTTCCTATCACCGGGAGAATGTATTGGCAGTGCTTCCTATCACCGGGAGAATGTTCTGGCTGTGCTTCCTATCACTGGTAGAACGTACTGGCCGCTGCAGCCTATCACCGGGAGAATGCCCTGGCGGTGCTTCCTATAACCGGGAGAATGTATTGGCAGTGCTTCCTATCACCGGGAGAATGTTCTGGCTCTGCTTCCTAACGCCGGGAGAATGTCCTGGCTGTGTTTCCTGTCAACATGAAAATGTCCTGGCTCTGCTGCCTATCACCAGGAGAATATCCTGACTGTGCTT
>NW_025213205.1:0-1131 GCF_004010195.1 Chiloscyllium plagiosum
AAATATGTGGACACGAATGAAAGTCCTTTAGAAATTCTGGGGATCTGGCTTCCGATCCAAGTGCTCACACAGAGGGCAGACATCTTCAATTCCACAACTGTGGGACGTGCTGCAAATGTCCGATCGACGTGAAGTCCCATCAACATTGCTACCAGATCTTTTCAACGCCCAGACCGTGGCAAGTGTAGCAAATGTTCCTGGGGACTGACATGGCATCAATGTGTTCACAAAGAAGAGACCCTTTACATGCTGAGGTTGTGGTAATCACTATACAAGTTCCTTGGGATCGTTTAATCATGAACGTCTTCACATTGTGGAGCTACAGATCAAATATCCAGTGTGTGGGATATGCTCTCCAGTCTCTGCAGGTCTGATGTTCCATCGACATTCTCACAAGTTGAGAGACATTTCAATTGTTTTCATTGTGGGACTCGGTTCGGGCGATCATCTCAACTCTCAGTACACCAGCGAGTTTGCAGTGGGCAGAACGTGTTTACCTGCTACATTTGAGAAAAACAGTTAGCTCACTCATTGACCCTGCAGAGACCGCAGAGAGATCCACTGGGGGAAGGAATTTACTCACTCATCGAGCCTGCTGAGACAGCGAAGATTTTACATCTCTCAAATGCGATTGGACTTTGTTGTTCGTGACATTCAGGACTGAAAGCAACGTTTTAATATATTAGATAAATGTCAAACAAATCAATTCTGTATTCAATACCGTAGGAGAGGTAAATATTAGGATGGGATTCCGTAGTACTTGAAGAATCAACACAGGTTCTTAAGGACAAATGTAATTGAATTCTATGAGGAAGTAATAAGCAAGTGAGAAACATTATATTCTGAGAATTTGATCAGCTTGAATTCGCAGCAGGCATTTGTCAAGGTGCAGGATTGGAAACTGCGAAAAAAGAGTCTATGGTTTGAGGGGCAAAGTATCGGCATGGCTTGAGTTTGGGCTGACTGGCTGAAAACAGTTGGGTGAAGGTCTTTTCCAGGATGGCAGCGCGTGACGTGTGGGGTTCAGCAAGGGTCAGTTTTGGCACCACAACTATTCCCGTTATGCGTGAATGATAGGGTCAAAGGACCTGAGAGTGTTGTTGATATTTTGAAGAATACACAACAAAAGAT
>NW_025213205.1:2129-3344 GCF_004010195.1 Chiloscyllium plagiosum
CAATTCTGAGCAATCGAATTTATTAGTATTTTGAGAGACGAGGAATGAATAGGGATAGGGCTAATCGATTTGGTTTTGTGCGAGGGAATTTCTGTCTCACAAACATGGTTGGGTTTTTGGAGGACGTAACCAAGAATATTGATGAGGACTAAGTGGTAGGCATTGTTCAGATGGAATCAAATAAATCCTATTAAAAGGTTCCACAAGGTTGATTAGTTTTTAAAGTTCAATAACATAGAATGGAACGTAAGCTTTACAATAAGATATAAAATTAGTTTCATGGTAGAAGGCATGAACGGTGGTGGAAGGCAGTGTTCTGACTGGAGGACTGTTACCAGCTGTGTTCCACAGGGTTTAATGCTGAACCCACTTTCGTTTTTCATTCATGCAAATGGTTTAGATAAAAATGTATAAAGCATGGTCAGTGACTTTGCAGATGAGAACAAGATTGGTAGTAGAGTGGACAGTACAAAAGGTTATGTCAGGTTGTAACAGTAGATTATTAGTAAAAAATACTGAAGTAATTTATTTGATTTATTTGATTTCATGTTGGTTATCAAATGCTGAACCCAGCAGCTGGAACGAAATCAGAAGCACTGTGGTCAGAGCAAACGCTCACTGTTGATGAAATACCCAGGAATCAGGGTGATGTTCCTGAGCAATTACCTGTGTGTGATAACATCACCCACATGAGTACACAGCATTTGGGTTTGCGCAAACAGGTGATCTCGACAAAGAATGTGAATGTCTGTGGATAAATCGAAAAGGAGATTTATCAGAACAGTCAAAGAAATGCGGAATATTACATCTAAGATCAGGGTGGAAAAGTTGAAGTTGTTCTACAGAGATCAAAAACGATTCAGGTGTGATTTGTTCAATATACCGAGGTTTTAATACGTTTAGGAAGTTAGAGAAAGAGCAGCTATTCCCGTGTCATAGGAAACAAATTTATGATATTGCGCAAGAATTACTGCGAGTCAGAAGGTAAAACTTCAATGTTGCATGTGTCTTAGCGAATAAAGTGGCATGATTTAATCTTGATACATACTTTGGTTTCCGTGTTCGCATCTGTAACTCCTCCTCTGACACGGTGTAAAATAATTTTGCAAAGGTCATCTTAGTCAGCTCGGGACTGATGTTGAGAAAAGAAGAAATATTTATGTTTTTTTGGAGCTTGCTGTGTTTACTTTCTCCCTGCCTCACTCTGTGTAGAAG
>NW_025213205.1:4746-6072 GCF_004010195.1 Chiloscyllium plagiosum
TAACCGGCTGCAGGGTCAGAATATGAGAAATGTCAGAGTGCAATGATAATTAGTCCATTTCACAATCCTGAACGAGCTCAGTCTTTGCAAAATGTTTATTTATAATTGTGACAATTACCTGGGGCAGATCCTCCCTCAATCCACAAAAATGTATGCTGCCGAAAACTAGTTCAGTTCTGATTAAAATGGGTCAGCATACTTTCCATCAACCCAAAGTTTCCTGCGCCATGTCAATTGAAGTGCATCCAGATGAGGTTAGACTTCCCAGCCTCTGCTCCCACTGCTCCCTATTCCATGTCAACAGAATTTGTCCAGCCGAGTTTGGAGCTCCCAGCCTGGGCGTTTCACGCGCCTCTCTGCCTTCATAGAAGAACTGCATGCTCACGGACTTGGTCACTGGCAGATAGAGTAGAGATACACGCGTTCATTCCGCTCTCAACTTCCGATCAGATCTTCGCCACTGCACCACTAAATTTCTCTGATTCCAGACCTGGGAACCGGTGTGATGCGAGTGTTCAACAGTCGTTGCTACGTTGTCCCGCGGCACTGATAACGTAATAATGTGAAACTTCGTTGTTATTTAAATCTACATTTCAACAATTTGTGCACTAGCGCCTGTACATTTCATCTATGCAAGAAATCTATTGAACTCAGTCTTCAACATTCTCAATGATGGAATCTCCACAGCCACTGAAGACATCGAAGATGACGATTCATTCCAATCTCAGTGGGTTGTCCTCTTGTGCATGTGGTGCTGTTCCTCGCCAATCTCAGCCATTGCATTTATTGCTTTTACTGTTGGTTATTTTTTCATGTGATCGTATATTGGCTCATCCTCTGCATTGTGGCCGAAGCAACCTCCATTCAAATCCGAGTATCAGTAATGCGCATTTGTTCCATGTTACTCCACATAACCTGTGCGAAACAGACGCAGAAAGGGAACATTCAAATTTAAAGTTAAAATACTCTATACGGTGATGATTTTATTGCTTCAAACTTTATCTCCACCCAATCTCGGAGATGTTCTCCCTTTCTAAATCACTATTCTTCCTTTTCATCCCTCCTTCCATGTCACTGGGGCATTGTACAAATTAACATTCGCTTTCACATTGACACCGTGAAGTTAGTGTTGCAGTTGTAACTCTTGTTCGGTGAACGTGCCCCAATGCCACAATGAGGACCTTTAAGACACTCAATGCAATCAGATAATGTGGTTGGGTTATCATTCCTCATGTATAGTGTTTGATTTGCATGGACAAGAGATCATTGGAGCACTGGGTTCATGAAAAGGACACAGAACATTTTCGAGGGAAAGAGACTTTATTG
>NW_025213205.1:6527-8636 GCF_004010195.1 Chiloscyllium plagiosum
TCATATTCCCGCTGGGGCGGCTCTGACTTTTTCTGGGGTTCAAGGTTTCTGTAAAGATCTGTAGTTCCGGTGAAGGGTGCAGATGGTGTGGGGATGTTCGGTGGTTTTGGGAAGTTGGTTTGCAGCCGTTTCCTCCGCTTTCTTTGTGATATCTTCATGCAGATGAAATTCGTGTGAAGCGCTGCTGTCCTGCAGCATTTCGAATTGGTTTGATTTCCTTCCCACTGCTTTCATTTGCTGGTTCTTGTCGTTTCTTTGCATGTCCCAGTATGTTGGGTCCAGATCAACCTGTTTTTTTGATGGAGTCATTGGATGATTCTCGTCATTCTCGAAATTCTCTGGCTGCACTCTGATTAGCTTGTGCTATTATGTTTGTTTAGTACAAGTCGAATTTGTTGTCCTCGACATCACTCTGCATTGCTACTCGGACCAGCTGGTTGTGTTGTTTACTGGATCCTCCAGTAATATTTTGCAACAATAGATATTTCCGCATATTCAATGCCAAAATCAACACAAGGAGGACATGCCATTACCCAACACACCTAGTATGCATCATTATAGGTTAAAATAAATGTTACCGCACGTAAAGCCAGACTCCTCTGACCACTTGGAGTTATGAGACAGCATTAACCGAAAGCCCCGTTTGACAACAACTCACCAAAAAAGGACCCAATATCCACCATATGCAGTACAAATTTGGACAAACAATGTTGCACGTCGTGACTGTAGGAAACATTACAGAGGACAGACAACTCATGATACGCATTGATGAAGATCAACTTGACACGAATCACCACTGCCAGGTGTCCTGAGTAGTTTGAAAATATGTTGCTGGAAAAGCGCAGCAGGTCAGGCAGCATCCAAAGTGCTCCAAACAAAACATTCCCAGAGTCTGGTATCTCTTGACAAAGGAGGTTTATATATCTTTGTAGATGGTGCAAAACAGAAGATTGTGAAAAGTTTCTGGGAAAATGTTGTCACTTTAAAAGGTTAGAAATCTTTCCATTCTTTCGGAGGCCGTTACTTTGACTCTGATGTTCTCCAGATATGAATTAATCTGTGATATTGATGGATTCACGTTCCTTCAAGTCAGGATGTCAAATCTCATCTCAGCTCCGGTGCAATTAGAAAACGCGGGAACAGATAGGACACTGAAAGGCTGGAAGTGAGACGATCCCCGTAGGAGGATAATTGGTTTGCGGTGTGATGGGTGTGTCTGTAGAGTGTGGGATCAGACAATTCCCATGTCTTCACCGTGAACTTAACAGTATTTATTTCGGAAAAGTAACGCTAATTGAGGACGCTTGTCAATATGGGAGGAGCAGGATGCAGCTTGCATTCAGGGATCATTGACGTCATTGACGCTCTGTGGCGATGTTCGTCAGTGCGTTCAGCTCATCACTGAGAGGTTGCTGTTCTCTCACGATTCAGGAACAGAGGGACAGCTGTTCCCACACCATCTGTTTTTTTTTTTGGCCGAACAGTTCCGAGTTTTAACCGAGGTCAGGAAAATGTTCCTCATAAGGCTCGAAGGGAGAAACTCCAAGTTTTAGGAGAGTTGTATCCTGGTGACATGTATGTGTCTGCAAAGCGTGAGATCAGACTGTTCCCATGGTCCACAATGAATGCCCCAGAATTCATTTTGGAAACGTCAAATCAATTGAGGGCAATTTTCATTCTGCGAAGGGCAGTAGAAAGCTTGAGTTCACTGACAGTCTGCTTTTGGAGATCCTGCGAGGGGCCTGCAACAAGGGAACTCCCCAGTCACTGTGGAGCAATTAGTCCTCTCGTTTGATTGTTAACCTAAAAAAGGGTGTACCCACGCATGGAACGATCGCTGTTCTTATCCACCGAGTAGCAGTGCAGAGTGATGTCGAGGACAACAAATTCGACTTGTACAACACAAAAATAATAGGTCAAGCTAATCAGAGTGCAGCCAGAGAATTTCTTTTAATAGGGTCTGGGATATGTATCCAAACGGAAACCAAATCCAATGAGGAACCACAAATGCGTTTCTGAATTGTTGAATGGCAAGTGAAGGATTGTGGACACTCGGAATTTAAAACAAAAACAGAAACTGCTCAAGGAACTCGGCAGGTTTGTCAGTAC
>NW_025213205.1:9462-19061 GCF_004010195.1 Chiloscyllium plagiosum
TCCACTTCCATGACTGAATACGTTTGCCCCTCTGAACCAAGTGACGCCAGATGGGATAAGAACAGTTCAGGGGATTGTGTTGGACTGGTGCTGACTTAGTGGGCTAAAAGGGTGTTGTTGTGTAAGACAATTCCATGGACAGCTGTGAGGAGGTCAGTTTGTGAAGTAAAAGGATAATCTTTGAAATATGTTCCTCGGCGAGGAAGGGGTCGAAGCTACTCTCCCCTGATCTTACTGTCAGTCATGGTATTCATTGGGACATCTCAATTGGTAATAACTATTACGGTGCATTTTTGTGGAATCAGTCTATATGATAATCAGGACGATGAGACCGTGATGTCTCATTACCCAGGCGAGAGCAAGCCCTTGCAGCTTACATTCCCTGGCTCTGCTTTTGAGATAAAGATTACTTTCTCAATGTGACTGTGTTTAGATCAAACAGTTCATTGACATCGGGACTAGACGTTCAGAGAAAGATGGAGGTGTTACAGGAATAGAAACAGAACAAGACGAGACGTGAAAGTGTTTAGATTTTGCCTTGTGTCCGTTAATTTTGGTGAAGAATGTCTGCCGGGAGCAATCCTGTCAGGTCTCAGGAGCCGGACGGCTTGTTTGGTGGGATTTATGTTATTGAAAGTTACACATGAGAAGCGTGTTCGACTATTTCAGCTCAGTATCCATTTCATATCGCGGCTCACCACAACGGTGCACATTTTCTAGTGAAGTGCCTTGTATTCCACTTAAAGCCGCCTTTCTCCAGGGAAACTTGCAGACATAAAGCACATGGAGTGGGTATAATTTGAGGACTCTGTCACTGTCGTGGAATGTGCCTGTGTGATTGCCTCTGGACGTGAACATGAGAATACGTTCCTCAAAGGAGTTGCAACAGTGTGACCAGGTCAACTTTCAGTACCATTGTTATGTCATTTAAGATCACAGAGAGAATATCTTTTCTGCAAACTGGGACGAGAATAGATGGATGTCTGATAATGTGCCCTTCACGATGGACGAACGGCCCTTCACTCGTCGTGGAATGTGCCTGTGTGATTGCCTCTGGACGTGAACATGAGAATACGTTCCTCAAAGGAGTTGCAACAGTGTGACCAGGTCAACTTTCAGTACCATTGTTATGTCATTTAAGATCACAGAGAGAATATCTTTGCTGCAAACTGGGACGAGAATAGATGGATGTCTGATAATGTGCCCTTCACGATGGACGAACGGCCCTTCACTCCTCCCCCTCCCCGCCCCTCTCACGCTTTTTAAACTTGCTGCCAGAGAACAGCTGACCTGATGAGAAAATCGCTTCACACCCTTACATTATCTTTTTATTGTCCATTCTCCTGGCAATTATGCAAACTTACTTACCATGCTTTCTATCTTCCCACCTACATCATTTATCTAAATGAAACAAATGAATGTGCGTTCAGCCAATGGGACACCATTGGTAACAGTCTTCCGGGCTGAAAACTACCCTCCACCACAATTCTCAGCAGCCTGTTAATAAACTAATTCTATATCTAATGAGAAACCTTACATTGATCTCTTTGTGATCTAACTTTATGAATTAGTGAACCGTGTGGAACCGTGTAAAAGCATTTATTAAAGTCCAAGTGAGCAAAGTCTACCACTATGTCCTCATTGATCTTCTTGGTTACGCCCTCAAAAAACTCAATCAATTTTGTGCAAAACCATACTGATTATCCCTATTCATTCCTTGAATCTAAAAATTCAAATAAAACCTATCGTTTAGAATTGCATCCAACACCTTACCCACGACCATAACCAGACACACAGGTCTATCGATCCCAGGCTTCTTAATTAATTACTTTCTAAATAAAGGCATAATATTAGCCATCCTCCAGTCATTCGGCACCTCACTCGTAATAATAGATGATAAAAATATTTCTACGAAGGGCCAACAGTTTCTTTCCCTAACATCCCACAATGTTCCGGGATTCCGGAGATCGAATCCCAGAGAAATATCCAACTTCATATTTTCCATGTCCTCCACCACATTCCCTTTTCAATGTGAACTTCTGTCAAACCATCAATATTCATTTGTACCCGCCATTCTGTTCTCCAAGGTGTAAACTGACGTGAAGTGAACATTATATGTCTCTCCATCTGCTGAGATTCAAGACAAAGGTGAGCTTTTTTCATATTAAAGTGGTCCTATTTGTTCTCAAGTTCTTGATGTACTTGTAGAATCTCTTCAGATTATATTTAACTTTATGTTTTGAGGCTATCTCATATTCTCGATTGACCTTTATGATGTCCTCCTTAAGAATGCCTCTCCACTCCCTATATCGTTCAAGACATTCACTTGAAACCATGTGTTTATATGGAAGCTGTCACCTCCTTTAAAAAAAATTCTTATGACAAGGCTTAAATCCCTGCGATCAACGTTGTTCTTATGGAATACCGACAATGTGGAAACAGGCCATTCGGAACAAGAAATCCCCACTAATTCTGCGAAGAGAATCATACCCAAACTCATACCTCCACCCAATTCCTTCACTTTGCATTTCCCACGACCAAAGAACGTCAGCCACACATCTTTAGTCTGTGGAGGAAACCCAGGCTGAAACGGAGAGTATGCACCAACTCCAAATTCACAGTCGTCCAAAGTAGATATTGAACCAACATCGCTGAGGCTGCAAGGCATTAGTACTCACCACTGAGTCAGCCATTATAATCCTCCTCTCCATCACTCAAAACATATCATCACTTAGATATGGGCCAAAACCTACTCCCAATGTTCCAAATGCATCTGTCCAGAGCCTCCTATTGACTGAGGTGTAAGCCTCTGTCCGTTCATTCTCATTAGCTTGAACAGAAGCCTACATTGTATTTGCCTTCTTCATCACAAACTGAAATTGCATGCTGAACATAAGAGAAAATTGAACATTGAAATCTTTCTGCTTTCATGAAATTGTCTCTGCCTCTACTCTTTCCACCAAACAAATGACCACATATTTTCCACAAAGTATGCCAATTACAACTATTTTTTTCGAAGCACTCAGTCCGTTCAAGTCATTCTGCAGCATGTCCGCTTCATCAATAAAATCTGCCCTTCCACCTATCATTGTGTCTTCTTCAAATGGAGCAACAACACCCTCAGTTCCTTTGAATGGATCAACCATACATAATGTGAATAGTTGTGGTGACAACACTGACTCCTCTGAACTCCATTAGTCACGGGCTGCCATCCTGGAAGAGACCCCTTTACCCAACTGTTTGCCTTCTGCCAGTCAGCCAAGCCTCAATCCAGGGCCTCTTATTCAGCAGTTTGCCGCACTGCACCCTGATATATGTCTGTGGAAATTCAAGATGGTCACCTCCACAGGCTTAACTTCGTCTCACTTGCTCATGACATCCAGTCCTGTTGGAGCAGACATTTTATACAATTGAATCATTGCAAACTGAAACCTCTGACTTCAGTCCCAAACTCAAAATCCACTGCCTCGCCACTGAGTCGAAAGTGTGATACTAGAAAAACACAGCAGGATACGAAGCAACGAATGAGCAGGACAATCGACGTTTCGGGCACGAGCCCTTATCAGAAAGACGCTTGTGAACCGAGCGATAGAGAGACAAATGGGCGCGGGTGTGGCTGGGACAAGGTAGCTGTGAGTGTGTTAGGTGGATGGAGGTGGGGATGTTGATGATAGGTCGCAGCGCAGGGTGGAGCAGATAAGTGGGAAGGAAGATGGACAGACAGGACAGTTCATAAGAGCGGCGGAAGTCCTGGAACTGAATGAATTTGGATGCGTGGGAGGGAGAGTTGACGTATTCGACCAGGAGCCAGAGGTGTTGTTTGGTGCGGGTGTCCCGGAGATGTTTTCCAAAGTGGTCTGTAATTATGCATCCAATTTCCTCAATGTCGAGGAGACTGCAAAAAGAGCAATGGATAAGTAAATGACATGGTGGAAATGCAGGTGAAACACTGATAGACATGGAAGGGTCCTTTGGGGCCTTGCAAAGAGTTGAGGTGTGGAGGTGTGGGTGGATGTTTTTCAAATCCCGTGTTGTAATGAGAAGGTTGCTGGGAGGGGACGGCGGTTTGGTGGGGGCGTGCACTTGACAAGGGAGTCAAAGAAGGAAAGATCTTTGGAGAAAAAGGATAGGGGTGGGGAGGGAAACACATCTTAGTTGGTGGGATTCATTTGCAGCTGACGGAAATACGGGAGGATGACATGATGTCGATAGACACTGCTGGGTTTTAAAGTGATTTAGAAGGGAGTTCCGTCCTCGTCATAGTTTGAGGGAAGGGTTTTGGGAGCGGAATTGAGGAAAGTGGATGAGATGGGTTGGAAGGCATCATCGACCACGTGCTGGGAGAAAATGCCTCGCCACTGATTCAATCTCCTCCCTGGCAATTGTCTAAGTCTGAAAAGGCACGTCATAACTATATTGACATTATTCACCTCGTGATGTGTTATTAGCCACATATCACCGTAATCACCATGTCAGCCTAATTGCACTTCATGAACATCATTAACTCTTCCACGTCTCTGCTCTTCTTCAGCTCAATCTGAAATCCATTCGATTGGAAGACACGGTCGTAATACACATCCATGCGTCCTTTCAAATTCCCACCCTGCTGTGGTGCTAGTGAGGCAAGGAATAGGGAGAGAGAGCAGTTGAACATGTGGCCACAGGGATAGTGCAGGAGGGAGGGTTTTGGATTCTTGGATAATTGGGGCTGTTTCTGGGGTAGGTGGGACCTCTAAAAGCTGGATGGTCTTCATCTGAAGCAGACGGTTACTAATATCCTGGGGGGATATTCGCTAAGGCTATTGGGGTGTGTTTAAACTAGTCCAGCAGGGGGATGGGAACCAAAATTGTAGTTCAAGTAAAGAAAAGGTTGAGTGTAGGGAGGTACAAAATCAAGTTTCACGGATGCAAGATGACACCGGCAAGAAAGAAGTTGGTTTGGAGTGTGTCAACTTCAACGCCAGGATCATCCGGAATAAGGTGGTTGAACTTGCAGCATGGGTTGGTACCTGGGAATTCGTTTTTATGGCCATTCCGTAGACCCGAATAGAGGAGGGACAGAAATGGGGGTTGCAGGTTCCAGGATTTAGATGTTTCAGTAAGAACAGAGAAGAATGTAAAAGAGGGGGATGTGTAGCATTGTTGGTCAAGGATAGTATTACAGTTGCAGAAAGTTTCTGGGTAATGTAGATGTGCAGAGAGATCTCGGTGTTCAGGTACAGAGATCCTTGAACTTTGCCACCCAGGTGGACAGGGTTGTTAAGAAGGCATACAGTGTTTTAGCTTTTATTAATAGAGGAATCGACTTCTGGACCCATGAGGTTATGCTACAGCTGTACAAAACTCTAGTGCGGCCGCACTTGGAATATTGTGTACCGTTCTGGTCACCGCATTATAAGAAGGATGTTGAAGCTTTGGAAAAGGTGCAGAGGAGATTTACTCGGATGTTGCCTGGTAAGGAGGAAGGTCTTACGAGGAAAGGCTGAGGGACTTTTGGTTGTTTTCGTTAGAGAGAAGAAGGTTGAGAAGTGACTTAATAGAAACATATAACATAATCAGAGGGTTAGCTAGGGTGGACAGGGAGAACCTTCTTCCAAGAATGGTGACGACCAGCACGAGGGGGCATTGCTTCAAATTGAAGGGTGATAGATATAGGACAGATGTCAGACGTAGTTTCTTTACTCAGAGAGACTTAATAGAAACATATAACATAATCATAGGGTTAGCTAGGGTGGACAGGGAGAGCCTTCTTCCAAGAATGGTACGACCAGCACGAGGGGGCATTGCTTCAAATTGAAGGGTGATAGATATAGGACAGATGTCAGACGTGGTTTCTTTACTCAGAGAGTAGTAACGTTGTGGAATGCTTTGTCTGCAATGGTAGTTGATTCGCCAACTTTAAGTACATTTAAGTCGTCATTGGACAAGCATATGGACGTACATGGAATAGTGTAGGTTAGACGGACTTCAGATTGGTATGACAAGTCGGCGCAACATCGAGTGCCGAAGGGCCTGTACTGCGCTGTAATATTCTATGTTGTATGTTGTATGGTCTAACTCCCTCTGCTTCTATTCAAGGGCGTATTTGCGTTCTGTTCACTGTTCCATTGTGCATTACCTGAATGGCAATTTTACAAACGCATATTTTCCCAAACGTGCACTGCGGCCTTCGCAGCTTTGTCTTTCCACAAGGGCTCACACATGGTGGAAGGGAAGGAGTTGTAGGTTATTCATCCAATGATGTAATCCTGAGGTCTTCCAATACCTCTCCTGCATGTGGGATTACTCTCAACAAGGGTTACTCACCGTTCACCGGGCAGCTAAATTTCAAAGTTTTCATCATTGTCTACAAAGCTCTTGACTGTCTTCCCTCTATCTATCACTGTCATGTCTTCCAGGCCACTCAAGAGCAAATAGATCTGGTCAATAGTAAACCAACCCAGCCAGCGGACACAGCACCCAAGATTATGTTTTAAAGTGCTCTCTCAGATATCTGCATTCCCTCGAATTCCAAACTCCGGAGTATGTTCGATTTGAACTGTTTCACGTTTGGTGCCTAAACGACATCTGCCAAGGTAGGAAATTATGAAATCTTGAAGCGACGTAAATCGCACCAGGCTATAGGAAAGGAATTACTCACCAAGTAATTAAGAAAAAACAAACTGTTATACATGCTAAAATCAGGGTAATTTATTGATATCAATACTACATCGTGTCTTTTATATAAAAAAAATTCAGAGCTTTTACTCTGATGGAGTTTAAACAAATGTTGATCCCTGTCTCATTATGAGACATTGGGAAGCTGACAAACTGTTATATCCAACAAGTGATCAAAGAAGTGGGTTTCAAGTCGTATTTTGTCACTCAAAACGAAGCTTGTATCATAAAATTGAGATGACCGAAGTTTTTCTGCTCGAGGTCATCGTCTTTTGTCAGTCGCAAAACGTCGCCTGGGTTAGTGATTCCATAGCTCAGTGATTCAGGCACGGGTTATGTAAACCCGGGGTTGTAACCTTGAATTTCACTGCAGCCTTAGTGAATTTTCTTGCAACTATTGCAGCAGGCATCGGAAGGTGCGTTCTCTACGTTGTTAGGAATTATTTTTGAAGTAACAGCAGGAAGTTATTTTTACACAGACCAGGCCGCATCTGTTTCAGTTTAGAAGTTCACATCCGTATTTTTCCTTCGAGAAACATGAGGATGACAAGCTTGTGATGTGAAGAATGCCTTCGTTTGGCAGGAAGAACAACATGATTGATGAGAAGCAGTAACGTGACGGTGAAACAGTGGAGGACGAATACTTACAGGGATGCGGCTGAATGCTTCCATTCCGTATTCAGAGACAGGAATCTGCTGGAATTCAAATTAAACAAATAGTAGGCTTGAAGAGCACAGCTAGCCAGGCTGCCTCAAAGGTGGAGAAGTCAAATATTCGCGGGTCCCAATTATTAACGAATGGGGCAGTCCTCGAAGGACAGCCTCCTGCCTGTTTACCCCTCTGATAACGTAAACACAATCGGATTTTAAAGCTTTTAGTGAAGAAAAAAGAGGCCAAACGGGTCAATTCGACATTTTATTGAAGTTGGGCTCTCTTGAGGCCTTTGTCACTTTCAAAAGATGTGTCTGTATTGTTCCCTCTATGGGTCAAATTGAGGTTCAGTTCTCCCACAGTTCATGAACAAATTTGACGGTATCTGACATCAGTCTCATTCGCTGGTGCATTTGAGATTAAAACTTTGCAGGGAAAGTCACATTCAGGTGAATACTTCAGATGTCAGGCTGTGGGCCAATTAGTGGAAACTGGAAACGAGAATATTTGGATGTTTGATGACTGGCACTGACATAATGTATTATTCTGTGCTGTAAAAGCACGGTGTCACGAACAATCTTTTTTGGAAGGAATTTCTCATCGCAGGAAAAGAAAGCCGTGCTGTTCAGAGAAGACGCAATTGCACATGCCGTCCTTCCTGGTCGACTAGTGGTTACAATGCAGCATTTTCACCGCTGTGGTTTGAGTTCATTTCTTGGTCAGGGAATCAGGATTTATTGTTCCTAATAAGGGCAACAACAAAAGTAGAGCATCTTTGACAGGAATCGCATTTCAAACGCGTCCGCATGTGCCTTGCAATATTGTACAGTGCCGCAAGATGTCTCACTGGTTATCACTGCTGCCTCACAGCGCCAGATATATGATTTGCCTACAACTGGGTCGACTGACAGTAAGGTGCTTTATTCAGGAGAAAATGAAGAGAAAAAGAGTAAGGAATTCTTCTGTGAGGGTTAATCCCTGGAGGAAAGGTGTTCATTTGTTGCATCGAATCGTCAGTTTCTGAACTGTAGGTATTCCATGTTCCCTTATTGTGTTGCTTTAGCAAATGTTCAGACAGGGGAGAAAAGTGAGGAAAAACAGTCATGACCCAATCAGTGATTGTTCCATTGTGCAACAACCAACGGATTCACTTTTGATTGAACTAGCTCCCATTTTCCCTACATTGGTAATGGTCGTATACAGCATTAGAGCGGGTTTTCATGTGTTGTTCTGACCCCAGCATCCTTTCTTAACATGGACTATACTGGGACATAAAGAGATGATAAAAGACATGGATGGCGATGACTGGAATGAAAAGACATCAGGAAGAATGGACAGCGTTTACTTGGAAACAGAATAATGGTAAGGAAGCCAACGATGTAGTGGGGGACAATGCCATTTGAAAAGACAAAGCGGGGTTTCAAGGAATGGTGCAAAAGATGAACAGATCATGAGGCGTGACACCAGGTAAAACTGAGTTGTGTCCGTATAGAAGGTGTCTAGGCGATGTGAATTTAGTGAGAGTAAACAGGGGGGAAATTCCCTCATTCAGATGGATCTATTCAAGACTATAGAACTTCAAAACCAGCGATGAATGATAAAGAGAAGTTTGGAGCTCGCAATCTTTTTCCTTCTGCAGCTATTGAACTCGAAAATGTTTACGTTTTCTCAGGAAAAAAATATTCAGAAGCTGATTCTAATATACTTGTGAAGACACGTGCAGACACGCAAGGAATGAATTGCACCGCGACAGGGAGTTTGGGCGGCCATGATGGATACGCGTTCAGTGCACACTCTCTAATTGGTTAACGTTTATTGGAAAAAAACCTCATAACACCCGCAACTGAGCACGACTAAGTATAGAATGAGCGGATTGTGAGGAAAGGTTGGTTTAGCAGCTTGTTCCACATGAACTTCTATAAATTGTAAAAGAACTGAGCTCTGTGTGTTAGCACAGAATTAAATGGAAGCCGGTTAGCTCAGTCCGCTGCATTACTGTTTTATGATATAAAGTGATGCCAACAGTGTGGGAATAATTCCCACAATGTCTCAGCATACCTTCAGGATCCTGATCTCCCCACTCAGCTAATACTTTAGAAGATGGCGAGCATCAAAGTGAAACTATACTATCGTGAGTTGGAACTGACCTGCCCGTGTAATGCACCTTTGTTCTTTCATCTGTTGCATTGGAAAATTTGGCTGCAATCACAGAGAAGGGAGTGAGTTCATTTGCTGCTCACTCATCTCGCCCAAACATATCTAGTGACAAGACACGAAAAAATTCCTGTTT
>NW_025213205.1:19114-31379 GCF_004010195.1 Chiloscyllium plagiosum
GGCTGGTCTTAAGTAACTGAGGTATTTCCCAAGGAGAGAACACTCCACAAAATCAGATTTTTTTTTAATAAATGCTGTTTTACTCAATGTTCTTTTGCAACTTTTAAATATATATGCACACACACACATACATGCATGCGGACACACATTTATATATATGTACATACATATAGCGCGCACATTCGACGGGTAGGACATTCAAATGGCCGACCATCCATTCCAAATATTCTGAATTCACACACACACACACGCACACACACACTTATGTGTGTGTGTGTGTGTTTGTATGGGATGAACTACGAGGGGTAAACCATGGGGTACAGATCTCTGGCACAGTGTTTGTCCCTGTGATCAGAAGGGTAGGGGAAAGTGGAGGAGAGCAATAGTTATTGAGGACTACATAGTGAGGGGGACAGATTGCAGTTTCTGTGGGTACAGGGCAGGCTCATGATTGATGTGATACCTCCAAGTTACCAGGGTTTGTGATGTCTCGCAGCGTGTTTTCAAGATACTTCAGGGGGAGGGGGAGCAGCCCGAGGTCATGTTTCACAAACACACTATCAACATATATAATAAAAAGGATGTGGATGCATGGCAGAAACTCAGGGATCCAGGGTGACATCTTAGATCGAGATCAAACAGAGTTGTTCTCTCTGATTATTTACACATGCCACGTTATAGTGAGGGAAAGAATAGAGAGAGAGCAGATGAACACGTGATTGTAAGGAAGGTGCAAATGATAGGGATATGGATATCTGGATAGTTGGGGCATATTTTGGTGTCGGTTGGACCTCAACAAGCAGGATGGTCTTTACCTGAACTGGAAGGGTACCAATATCCTGAGTGGATAATTTTCTAAAGCTCCTTAGGAGGGTTTAAACGAATTCAGCAGCAGAGTGCGAACCTAAATTTTAGATGCAGTTTGCAGGAAGTTTTGAGTGGTTAGGACAGAAATAGATTTTCGGGTTTGCAACTGAATGTTGGCAAGGATGAAGTTGGTTTGAAGTGTATCTACTTCACCGCTAGGAGTATCTGATTTAACGGAGGTGTCATGGGCTGTTGACTGGGGCTTCAATATTGTGGCCATTTCAGAGACATAATGGAGCACTGAAAGGAATGGTTGTTTATGGCACCTCAGTTTCGTCTTTTCAGTAAGAACAGGAAAGTCGTTACAGAGGGGGAGATGTGGCATTTTTAGTCAAAGACAGTACTATGGTGCAGAAAGGATATTTGGTGAGGACCTGACTCAATCTGCTGAATTAGAATATTCTGAGATTAAAATCAGGCAAGTAGAGGTCACCACCAAAATGTTCTAGAGATATGGAGGAAAAGATTGCAAACATGATTCTGGATAGGAACGGAAGTAACAGGGTAGTTGTAGTGGGGAAGTTTAACTTTCCAAATATTATATATATATACCAGAGCATGAGGTTCCGTTTGGAGAAAGGCCAGTATGATGCGATCAGGCAAGAGTTAGAATGCACCAGATGGGAAAGCAAACACAGGGGTTTTGCACACTTGAAATATGGAGCTTGTTCAGGGAAGTGCTCATGCATGTCCTTGATAAATATGTGTGCGTCATGCAGGGAATATGAGGTTGAGACAGGGAGCAATTTTTACTCAAAAAGTTGAATTTCTTGTCAAAAGGGAGAAGGCAGTGCGTCTAAACATGAAATATGTAGGCTGAGTTAGGGCACTTGAAAATTAAAACCTAGCAAGGAAGGGCCAAAAGGGAGAGCTACTCAGAGCGAAGATGGGACATAAAACGTCTTTAGCTGGCAAAGTCATTTAAAACCCTGAAGCTTTCTCTTGTCATTTCAAGAATAAAAGAATATCTAGCATATGATTCGGGCCTGTCAAGAACAGCAGTAGACAGTCGTCAATGGAGTCCGAGGATAGGAGAGGCGCTGAATGTATATTTTTCATCATATCTCAAATGAAAAAGACAATGTTGTCGAAGAGAATTTTGAGATGCAATCTGTTAGAATAAATGAAATTGACATTCATAAATACGAGTTGTTAGCAATTCTAGAAAGCCTGAAAATAGATTTGTCCCCTTGGCTTGATGGGAGGTATGCTAGGATTCTCTGGGAATCGTGGGAGGAGATTGCAGAACTTTTGACTTCCAACTTTATTTCGTCAGTGTCTATGTGATTAGTGCGAGAAGAATCGAGTTCAGCAAATATTGTCTCCTTCTTCACGAAGGGGAGTAGGGAGAACGCTGGTAATTATAGAACAGTCGTCATATTTCCTTGTAGGTGAACCTTTCGGAAAGATTATTAGAGATATGATTTATGATCACCGAAGAAGGAACAAGTTGATTCGCAACAGTCAACACGATTTTGTGAATAGCAGGTTGTGCCTCACAAACTTTATTGAGCTTTTTGAGAAGGTCAACAAACAGGTGGATGAGAGTAAAGTGGTTAACATGGTGGATATGATTTTCACGAAGGCACGGTCGGCTGTTGCATAACATACAGAGACATGGGATTGAAGGTGAGTTAGAGGTTAAGATCAGCAATTGGCTCGCTGAAAGAACACAGAGTGTGGTAGTTAATGGGAAATATTCATCCTGGAGTTTAGTTACTCATGGTGTACCACAAGGTTCCTTTTTGGGTCCACTGCTGTTTGTCACCTTTATAAATGACCCGGGTTCGGGCATGGGATGATGGATGAGTAAATTCGCAGAACACACTAAGTCGATGAAGTTGTCAACAGTGCCGAAGTCTGCTGCACGTTACAGAGGGATATGAATAATCTGCAGATCGGGGCTCAGAGTTGGCATATGGAGGTTATTGTGGAAAATTGTGAGGTGATTTGCTTTGGAATGAGCAACAAGAATATAACGTTCTGGGCTTATTGTAATATTCTTGGAAGCTTAGATGACCAGAGCGATCTCGGCATCCATGTACATAAAACTCTGAAAGTTAACACACACGTAGATGGATTTGTTTGCAATGAGCACAGTGTGTTAGTTTTTATTGGGAGAGGGATTTAGTTTCAGGGCCAAACGATCACTTTGCAGCTCCAGACATTTGTCTGGCATGGCCAAACTTGTCGATTTGCGTGCGGTTCTGGTCGCCACGTTATAGGACGGATGTGAAAACATTGGAAAGGATGCAGACGAGTTTTCCTAAGATGTTGCCTTCTGTGAAGGGAAGGTCTTACGAGGAACGGCTGAGGGACTTGAGGCTGTTTTCGATAGAGATAAGAAGTTTGAGAAGTGAATTAATAGAGACATAAAAGATGATTAGAGTTTGCCGTAAGGTGGACAGTGAAGGCATTTTATTCAAATGGTGATGGTTGGCACAAGGGCATATCGATGTAATTTGAGGGTGATAGATACCGAGGTAGATGCCTTTCTCAGAGAGTAGTAAGGGTGCAGAATGCCTTGTCTTCAACAGTCGTAGACTCACCAACCTTCAGGACAATTAAATGATCATTGGATAAACTTACGGCTTATAATGTCAAAATGCTGGTCAGATGGACTTCAGATTGGTCTTACAGGTCTGTGCAGCATTTGTGCCAAAAGCACTTTATTGCAATGTAATATTCCGGGTTTAAACTGTTCTTCAGCTTGAAGTTGCAATCATCTCTGGTCAGTATAAGTAAAACAAACACCTGGCGAGAATCCAATGCACAACTTTGGCAGTTCATGTGCTGCCATTCTGTCACGCAAGTACAGCAAGCTAACTAACTGCACCACTGGATCTGCCGTCTCATGGTGACGAACGGCTCCTGATCTTACCACTGGGCCCCTTAACCCAATTACTCATTTTTTGTCTGTGTATCGCAGTGCAGAGGTGGTTATACTGATAATGGATCATCGATTATGAAGCATCAGCTTCAGGAAAATGGCATAGATAAATGTGGTGAAAATCGGTTTTATTGAATACTGCATACATTTACCATGGCTTCCTGCGTTGGTCACAGGCAATGTTATGTGGCCATTGTACTGGGATTTTCCTTCTATCGGCTGCAAACCGTCAGACAATTCGATTCACTGATATTTCACCAACTTCATTTGGCATGTTCATCTGAGACATCGACCCACACTGCACACAACATCAACAATGTTCAGCATACCACGTGCACGAGCATGTAGCATGGTTTTTATGCACAGTGAAGATCGAATAATGTTCTGCAAGGGCATTTTCTGTGCATCTGAAATGAAACGCAGTGCAGAGGTGGTTATACTGATAATGGATCATCGATTATGAAGCATCAGCTTCAGGAAAATGGCATAGATAAATGTGGTCAAAATCGGTTTTATTGAATACTGCCTACATTTACCATGGCTTCCTGCGTTGGTCACACGCAATGTTATGTGGCCATTTTACTGGGATTTTCCTTCTATCGGCTTCAATTCGTCAGACAATTCGATTCACTGATATTTCACCAACTTCATTTGGCGTTCATCTGAGACATCGACCCACACTGCACACAACATCAACAATGTTCAGCATACTACGTGCACGAGCATATGGCATGGTTTTTATGCACAGTGAAGATTGAATAATGTTCTGCAAGGGCAAATTAAATTCAGTTTAATTCGGAAAGTCGCAAGAATCCAGAGTAAGATTCAAATGTCAGAAATTCACGTTCATTACCTTGGCCAGAATTCCAGCCCAGCAAAGGGGAAATCTGCCCCTGAATCCCCAGCATCCATGCAATTGCTTGCTCCATGTGTCCACTTGGAAACCTATGTGGAAGAATATTCAGCCTGAAGGAGAACTTGTGAGAATCCTCCGCTGTCTGATCTAAAGCTGAAACAAGAGCTGTCTATTCCAGCCAGGAGGGAAGCGAAGTGGAGATGAGACCAAAATATTATTTGGCGTTTAATCCATATTGTCCTCATTGTGATTTAAAATCCTTGGCCAGAAATGGCTCAGACACAAAGGAGCAGAAGGAGGCCATTCTTAACACCGATCCTGTCCTGCCACGTAATTTGATATCATCATGGCTCACACAACAATTTTATGTCTTTTTCCAGCCCAATGAGACCAAAATATTATTTGGCATTTAATCCATATTGTCCTCATTGTGATTTAAAATCCTTGGCCAGAAATGGCACAGACACAAAGGAGCAGAAGGAGGCCATTCTTAACACCGATCCTGTCCTGCCACGTAAGTTGATATCATCATGGCTCACACAACAATTTTATGTCTTTTTCCAGCCCATCCACAACATCGTACTGGCTAACAGGTATTTATGGATCTCTGCCATAAATTGACATCGATAATGTAAATCTGTGGGAGGAAACTTTTCCGTTTCGAGACAGTTAGGTTTATGCACGAATATTACTGGTTTTGCAGATGAGCAGCCGAGTCTGGTCTGACCACTTGGCAAAACATAAATTAAAACTCGACTCTGATGGGATTCGAACGCACAACCTTTGAATAGCAACCTGAATAAAGATGTAGAAGTCCAATGCGCTTTCCATTGCGCCACAGAACCGCGCCAGCTGTTGACTTTACGCACACTAGTTTGCCTTTGACGCATTGCATTCAGGACACCCATCTCGCGCCTGTCTGTCCTTGTCACACTTTCTGATTCCTGGTCCTTATCCACTAGTGCTCTGGCTCATCACGTGTTCGGCTACAGACTGCTGAAACGTTCTCATGACACTTACCTTTACCACATATTCAGATAATGATTTCCAGATAATCAATACTCTATAGGTGAAAGTATTCTTCCTAAATCTCCTCCTTGTCTCCTGTCTTTCATTTATGTTACTCTGTTCCTTCCCAATACAGGCTTATCTCTGTCACACATATCTATCCTCTTCATAAAATGAGCACGTTAATCGGTTTCTTATTCAGCCTTCTCTGCGCTTAGAGCAAAATCCCCAGCCTAGCTCGCGTAACTTCACAATGGGAGTGGTCAAACCCTTTCCATTCTTTTCATCTCCTGTGAAATTCTCCTCCTGCATTCAGACGCTTAAAGTATCTGGCGATTACAACAGAAAAACAAAGTTCTCAGAAGAAAACCCAAAAGGTCTGAACAAAATCTGCAGCTCTTGTCTATCTCTGATGAGGAAGGAAAGTTAACGCTTCGAGTCCAACGATCCGTCTTCATAATTAATGGGAAGGGAGGATGGGTGAAGAATGTGTAAGAGGGCAGACGGTTTCTAAAATGATTGAACTTGATGTTGGGTCCTAAAGTTTTCATGGTCTGTCGGTAGAAAATGAGTTGCGTGTCTTCCAGCTTGTGTTGTGTCTTGAAGGAGCACTGCAGCAAACCAGAGACTGAAATGATGGCCTGGGAACACAGTGTCTAGATTTGAGTGGTGCTGGAAAAGCACAGCAGTTCAAGCAGCATCAGAGAAGCAGTGAAATCGACGTTACGGGCAACAGCCCTTCATCAAGAATACAAGCAGTGAGCCTGAAGGGTGGGAACACAGTGTAATGTTGAAGTTATAGGAGACTGGAAGATCGGGATAGTTTTTGTTGATTCTGGACAGAACGTAAGTGATCTCAGCTTTGTCACCGACTTTATTTTCCTCTCTCCATTGGGGAGAGATCACATTCTGAGCAGGAAATACAGTTGCCTCGATTAACTGAAGTGCAGACAAATCTCTGGAACATGCGACCGGGAGCTTCCAGAGTGAGAAGAGATATCTGAAACCAGCAGGAAATGTAACTGACAACATCGAACGTTACAATGCAGTACAGGCACTTCGGCCCTCGCTATTGCCGCAACCTGTAAAATAATGTCATGTCCATTGTAATGGTAAATTAACATTTATTTTGAATCCAATAAAAGCACAGGGAAACAAATAAGTAATTACCTGACTTTGCAGAGGCATGTTTTTCAGACAGACAGAAAAAAATGTAAAGTTAAACCGAAATAATAGCAAACATACAAGGCCAGTAAACTACCATATCAGGGACAAACAGTCAAGGAATGAGAAAAAAATTCCTTTTGATGTGGAAGGCACCTTTCCTCACGTACCATTGGCGAAGGCATCCAGCGAGAGGTGGCAGGATTTGAGACGATGCATACTGCAGGCACAAAAAAAAAACGAAAGATTGTGTTTTCAGCGACGATGTGCGTACCTGATTCAATGCACACATAAGGACAGATATGAAGAAACTAAATTGGCTAACTCAGGCAGATGGAGCAGTCCAGGTAACCCCCGCCAAGAGGGTAGCCTGGCGATTAGGTATGGTAGATGTCTCGTACCCAAGATTAAGAAGGGTCCCTACTGAGTGCAGGGCAAAAGGCAAACATGATGTGGGGTTCATAGGAAGCTGTGAATCCATAAGAATAGCCCGGAAGTCTGAGTATCGTCCATGCAGAGCACGAGACCCGTTAAGACACGAGACTGCCAAAGGATACTACTTTGCATCCCTCCTGAAAGCTTTAGTGATAATTCTTTGTGGATAATCACTGGTGAGAGCCCCCATTTTTCTGGTCAAAAAGGCAAACATTCCAGGTGAATCGGGGAAGTGGAGCTTTGTTCAAGACCTGCAGGTAGTCAATTATGCTGTTGTTCCGCCCGCCCCAAATGTTCCTAATCCTTGTACTATATGAGTTCAAATTCCACCTGACACTAAATGGTTCTCTGCTATGGATTTATCAAATGTCTTCTTTAGTGTACCGGTAAGCCCAGAAAGTCAATTCTGGTTCACTTTTCCACTCAAAGGCAAACCATATACATTCAAGCGACTTTGTCAAGATGACTGTGAGTCCCCCACCATAATTAATGAGGCTCGATGCTGGAGTCTGGAGATTCTTGTTTTAACCCAGGGGTCAGCGCTTTTGCAGTATGTAGACGAATGCTTAATAGCAGCACCAACAGAGGAACAATGTGAGAAAGATACGCTTGTGTTGCTCTGCCATCTCGCCAGGAATGGGCACAAAGCTTGTTTCGCAAATCTACAATTTGTGCAACAACAGGTGAAGTTCTTTGGTCATTTCTTGTCTGAACAAGGGAAGGGCATTGGTCAAGACAAAGTTCAAGCAATCCAGCAAATTCCAAAGCCTCACACGAAGTAACAATTGCTATTCTTTTTGGTCATGCACACCTACTGTCGATTTTTATCCCACATTACACAACACTTGAGACGCCCCTAAATGAAATTTCCAATGGCTTAGAGTTGCAGAACCAGAGACCGTTGCAGTTGAATTAAAAAGGCGCTCCAAACCACACCTACACTGGGGGTCCGAATCCAAACAAGCTTTTTGTACAAACGGTAGACGCATGACATCTGAGCTGATGCAGGAGTATTGGGAAAATTGAGGCATGTAGCTTACATTTTGGCTAAACTTAGACCCCGTAGCGGCAGGATTGCCTGCATGCCTGAAAGCCGTGGTTGCAGCTGAAAAAGTTTGTTGTAGCGTCCAGGGACACAGTCAGCTTTGGAGAATTAACCCTCCTGGTCCCACATGCATACTTACTGTTTTCCGAGCAAAACACAGCACACATGTCTGCAGCACGTTGGCTCAGAAACAATACTGTACTATTGGAGATGCCTAACATTACAATAACGAGATGTAACGTCCGTAATGCTGCTAGCCTTCTCGCCACAACAGGAGACAGAGACCCACATGACTGTGTCGCTGTAACTCACCAAGACCAGACGTGCAGGATTCACAAACTCAGAATCAAGATATTGCGTTTTTTTTGTGAATGGGTCCGCATTCAGCGGCAAACGGACAGACTGAGGCATATCAATTGGCTGAGTGAATGATAGTGAATATTTACACAGACAACAGATATGCATTCGGGTTGTACATAATTGTGGAACTCTGTGGAAACGCAGGGGCTTCTTGACCTACACTGGAAAGCCCAAAATACACCGTGGCCTGACTTCGGACCTCCTGGAAGCGGTCCTTGCGCCTAAATCATTTGTTGTCTGTAAATGTGAAGCCCACACGAAAAAGTACGATTCCCTTTCTCAAGGCAATGCGAATGCAAACTCAGCGGGAAGGACAGCAGCCCAGCAGCCGCCAAGTGATCAGTTTACATGTGTATGTCAAATATTTGTAATCCAAAGCAGACTTATGGGAGGTCGAGTCGCAGGCCACGCCGAAGAACAAGCGTGAATGGACAATGGCAGAGTGCAGAATGAGGGAATGGGTGTGGTGTGGCCCCATTGGTAAACCCTGTCAACGCGATCATTATTCCCATTCCATGCCAATTAACACACAGCGAGGACCATGTGTCAAAAGGGGGGATGTAGCGAATAAAGTGGTATGATTTTATCTTGATATTTAATTTGGTTTCCGTGGTCGAATCTGTAAGTCCTCGTAGGAAAATGTGCAAAATAATTTTCCAAATGTCATCTTAGTCAGTCCGGGACTGAGTTTCAGAAAAGAACAAATGTTTCTTTTTTTTTTGAGCTGGCTGTGTTTACATTCTCCCCGCCTCACTCAATGTAGAAGGACTTATAAACTTCATTTCTGTCAGTCCAGGTGAGACACTTTGTGACGCGGGTAGTTTCATTGGCAAAGAAAAGACATTGATCCCCATGAAATCATATTAATGTTCGGTTGTTCATGTTACATCAATGACCAGAGCAGAACAAGCTAGCAGGAAATTGAATAACACAAAAAATATTTTTAAAATTCCTTCCAGAAAATTAACCGACTGCAAAAGTCAGAATATGAGAAATGTCAGCGTGCACTGATATTTAGCCCATTTCACAACGCACAGATACACCTAGTCGAGTTCAGTCTTTGCGAAATGTTTATTTATAATTGTGACAATTCCCTGGGGCAGATCCTCCCTCAATCCACAAAAATGTACGCTGCCAAAAACTATTTCAGTTCAGATTAAAATGGCTCAGGGTACTTTCCATCAACCCAAAGGTTACTGCGCCATGTCAATTGAAGTGTATCCAGATAAGGTTAGAACTCCCAGCCTTTTCTCCCACAGCTCCCTATTCCATTTGCTCCAGCCTAGTTTGGAGCTCCCATCCTGGGCGTTTCACGCGCCTCTCTGCCTTCATAGAAGAACTGCATGCTCACGGACTTGGTCACTGGCAGAAAGAGGAGAGATTCACACGTTCATTCTGCTCTCAAATTCCGATCGGATCTTCGACACTGCGTCGCTAAATTTCTCTGATTCCAGACCTGGAAGCCAGTGTGATTGAAGTGTGCAACCGTAGTTACAACCTTGTCTCGAGATATCATTGGTAAAGTAACGATGAGAAACTGCGTTGTTATTTAAACCAACATTTCAACAATTTGTTTGCTTAGCCTGTACATTTCATCTTTTCTCTAAATCTATCGAAATCAGTCTTCAACATTCTCAATGATGGATTCTCCACAGCCACTGAGGACATCGAAGATGACGATACAAGCCAATCTCAGTAGGTTATCCTCTTGTGCATGTGGTGCTGTTCCTCGCCAATCTCAGCCATTGCATTTATTGCTTTTACTGTTGGTTATTTTTTCACGTGATCGTATAGTGGCTCGTCCTCTGCATTGTGGCCGCAGCAACCTCCATTCAAATCCGAGTATCAGTAATGCGCATTTGTTCCATGTTACTCCACATAAGCCTTGCAAAACAAACGCAGAAAGGAAGAAATTAATTTTTAAGGTTAAAATGCGCTCGAAGGTGATGATTTTTTTGCTTCAAACTTTATCTGCACCTAATCTCGGAGAAGTTTCTCCCTTTCCCAATCACTATTCTTCCATTCTATCCTTCCTCACATGCCACAAAGTAACATTCACTTTCACATTGACACCGTTAAGTTAGTGCTGCAGCTGTCACTCTTTTTCGGTGAACTTGCACCAATATCACCATGAGGAGCTTTAAGCCACTTAATGCAATCAGATAATGTGGTTGGGTTATCAATCCTCATGTAAAATGTTTGATTTGCATGGACCAGATATCATTGGAGCACTGGATTCATGAAAAGGACGCAGAACAGTATCGAGGAAAAGAGACTTTATTGGAAAATACCAATGTTTGCGAATTCCCCACATTTATTTCTAGTCTTTATTCGTCTCTCGCTAGAGTGTTATGTATAATTCTGCAATTCGCATAAAAGAAGCGATATGACAGCTGTGGAAATGGTGCAGAAGTGATTTGCCAATATATTGTCTGGATTGAAGAACTTCAGCTATGGAAGAGTTTCGACAGACTGGCTTTGCGTTTGTGAGAGCAGGAGAGATTGAGAGGAGACAGCATTGACTTAACTGTGAATTTGTAATGCTTTAGGCATACAACGTTAAATGATGGAAAATGAGATGAGGATAATCAAGCAGGTGTTATTGACAAGAGCATGCACAAGTAGCTTGCAGCCTCAGTTAGTTCTGACATCCACCTGGTGGCGTTTGGTAACCTCAGTTGTCACGTGGGATGCCAGTGTTCATTTTCCCGCTGGGGCGGCTCTGACTCTTTCAGGGTTTCAAGGTTTGTGTAAAAATCTGTTGTTCAGGTGAAGGATGCAGATGGTGTGGGGAGGTTCAATGGTTTTGGGAAGTTGGTTTGCGGCCGTTTCCTCCCCTTTCTCAGTGATATCTTCAAGGCAGATGAAACTCATTTGAAGCTCTGCTGTCCTGCAGCGTTTCGAATTGATTTGATTTATTTCCCACTGCATTCAATTGCTGTTTCTTGTCGTTACTTTGCATGTCCCAATATATTGAGTCCAGATCAACTTGTTTTTTAATGGAGTCATTGGATGAGTCTCGTCATTCTAGAAATTCTCTGGCTCCACTCTGTTTAGCTGGCACCAATGTATTTGTGTTGTCACAGTCGAATTTGTTGTCCTCGTCATCACTCTGCATTGCTACTTGGAACAACTGGAAGTGTTGTTTCGTGGATCTTCCAGAAATATTTTGCAACAATAGATATTCCCGCAGATTCATTGTCAAAACCAACGCCAGGAGGACATGCCATTACCCAACAAACCAAGCTCTCTAAATTATAGTTAAAAATATGTCTCGGCACGTACAGCCAGACTCCTCTGACCACTCGGAGTTATGAGACAGCATAAACCGAAAGACATATTTGACAATAATTCACCAAAATTGGACCAAATACCTATCATCGGCAACACAAATTTGGAAAACAAATATTGCATGTCGTGACTGCAGGAAACATTATACAGGACAGACAACTCACGATACGCATTCTTGAAGATCAACTTGACATGAAACACCACTGCCAGGTGTCCGCAGTGAGTTGACTCATGACACTGACTGTCGCTGATTCCGTGGCTGGAATCTCGCAATGTGTGACAGTCTGCAGCAATGGAGAATGTGTTGCTGGAAAGGACAGCAGGTTATGCAGCATCCAAGAAGCAGGAG
>NW_025213206.1:0-5634 GCF_004010195.1 Chiloscyllium plagiosum
CCAGAGATGCTAAGTATTAATGTGGATGAACAGAAAGTTTAAAAAGTGAGAAGAGCAGCAGAGATGGCAGATGAATATAAATCGGTGCATAAGGCAAAATTTAGCTTCCGGCAAGAATTTCATCTTGTGAAGGTTACAAATTGGGAGAAGTGGGAGATCCTACACTCATAGAACATAGAACAGTACAGCAGAGAACAGGGCCTTAAGCCCTCGATGTTGCGCTGACCTGTGAACTAATCTGAGCCCATACCACTGCACTATCCCAATATGACCCATGTGCTTCTCCAAAGACTGTTCAAGTCTCACTAATGTGGCTGAGTTAGCATTGGTTCATTCCAAATCTGAAATAGGGCCTGAGTCTGGTGGGACTCGAACCCATGACTTTTGAATAGCGATCTTAACAATGATGTAGAAGTCCAACAGGCCTTTCATTATGTCACAGTGCCACACCAAAGCAAAGAGTAGAGAACACTGATAATGACTTACCACAAGTTAAAAGAAAAGTCCAAGGAAGTAAAAAGAAGATGAAAGGCCTCAGGTGTTTCCACTGTGGTAAAGTGGGACAGGTAAAGTCACCGTGCTGGTCCCTTTAAGAAAAGCACTGTGGGAAAAGGTGTGGTAAATGAAGCTAAGCCAGTGGCGTTAGTGAAGGTCATAAAGGAGACCCCAGGAAGAGTCGAGGAGCTGTAGGAGAGTGCACAGCTGAGGCAGGGGCTAGGTATGGGGTTAGTACCTGATCACTAAAAAGAGTTCACCTCTGTGGGTAAAGTTTACTCTGAAAGAACAGGGGGAGAAGGACAAGAAGTTATAATTTTGAGAGATATAGGATCTAATCAGTCTCTAAGAGATGAACATATTTGCACTCTTTCTGATCTGTTACCCGAGAGCATGATATTTTGTGGGATAGATGGACAGAAATTTAGCACACCCCTATGTCAGATCAGGTCGCAGTGCCAACTCAACACTGGGGAAGTAACAGTGGGAGTGATTGACAGAGTGTCAGTTCCAGGAATTCAGTTTGTTCTTGAGAATGCTTTGGCAGGATCCAAAGTGGGAGTGACATCTGTTGTTGTGGAGAAGCCCAAAGAAGACCAAGAAACTGAGGAGTTAAAAGAAAAATACCCTGAACGTTTCCCAGACTGTGTGGTAACAGAATCCCACGATTATAAGTCACGGCATGACACAAAAATGAAAGAGAATGATGAAGGAGTTGAGGTTCAGTTAGTGCTCACCCTGTTTGATGTTATGGTGCAGGAGAAACCTGAACAGGAAGAGGGTCAGACAGAGATGTTTCATCCTAAAAGGTTAATGGACTTACAACAGAAAGACAAGACAATAAAAGACACATATGTTAATGCATAGTCAGAAAAGAAGTCCGAGAATATTCCGGAGGGTTATTATCTTCAAGATTTAGATGTTTCAATATATTATAGACTAGGCCAGACCATTCAAACATTCTTAAGCAGGCAGCCCCAGGCCATAACTTTGTAATTTTCTTTGGTAAATGTACAGTGAAAATTATCCGGAATAAGCTAGCGAAGTTGACTACCAGATTTTAAAACAGACAGAAATTTATTCACAAAATTACACAATCAAACACAAAGAACAGAATAAGGAACCACTACAGATCTCAGCCTATCCAGCTATTCCAAATATACACAACAGTCCCAATAAGCAAACTCCCTTTAAAACCCAGTATAAATGGAACACATGTTTACAGGTTGAAGTTGAAGAGCAGAAAGATAGAGAGATAATTTGCACACAGCTCCTTGCTGAACTTCCAACCAGCTCAAGACTGAACTAAAACTGCTCAGCTCAGCTCAGCTAGAGAGCTGACCACTCCCCTTTCATTATACAGGTCACTTCTAAAGCATGACCATTTTGGCCTGAAGTCTCATCTGTTTACATATAAACAAAAGACCTCTCAAAATCCTTTTCAAATCTGTCCCAAACCAGACTGATCTGGGCCCGGGCTGGTTTATTAACCCTCTGAGAAAAAAAAATCAAAGACAGAGTCTCCTTGAGACAAGGAACAGGATTTAGAAAAAGAGGGACTATCTTTGTGACACCTCCCCCTTAAAAAAAATGAACCATCAATACCAAAACATGGCTTCATTGTTAACCCTTCAATACCCGGTTAATACTCTCTAAACACGCATTTACACTATACTAATTATAAACATGCAAACGTGCACAACTACATGCAAATACAGACCACGGTACACCCACCACCGTATCTCATTCGAGTCTCGATAACGCATCAGCAACCATGTTGTCACGACCTGCTACGTGTACAATTGTCAAACTGAATGGCTGCAGCAACAAGCTCCATTTAAACAGTCTGGCATTTTTGTCCTTAAATTTTTTTCACAAATGTCAATGGGTTATGATCAGTGCATACGATTGTCTCAGGTGCATTGCTGGTAATATAAATACTGAAATGTTGTAATGCCAATACCAAGTTTAACGTTTCTTTCCCCACTGTTAAATATTTCTGTTGATAAACCTCCAACTTCCTGGAAAAATACCTGATGGTTCTTTGTATCCCCTCATCATCTTCCTGCAGGAGCATTGCAGTGACACCCACATCACTGGCATCAATAGCCACCTTGAAAGACTTTGTGTAATCCAGGGTGGCTAATGCTGGGGAAGTGTGAACAGTTTTTTTAGGTTGTCAAATGCCCTTTGACAGTCCGCTGTTCACTGAAACTTCTTGCCCTTTTTTAACAATTTAGTGAGTGGAGCAGCCACACTGCTAAAGTTCGGCACAAATGTTTGGTAAAATTCACTCAACCCCAGGAACCGTAATATTGCTTTTCTCGTCAACAGTGTGAGAGATTCCCCAATTACTTTTGTTTTTGCATCTTATGGGACCATTTGTCCATGTGCAATAACATGGCCCAGGAAGGTGAGTTGGGCTTTAGCAAATTCACTTTTAGCTAGGTTCACCATCAAGCCTGCCTTCCGAAGCCGATCGAACAAGTCTGATAAATACTGTAAATGTTCCTTCCATGAGGGACTAAAATACACCAGCTCATCTATGTAAACAACATAATTGGGTAACACAGCAATGATCTTATTAGTCGGTCTCTGATATGTGGCTGGAGCATTTTTCATACCAAATGGCATGACTTTAAGCTGATATAGTCCATTTGGCGTTACAAAAGCTAAAATTGCCTTTGCTCTCTCTGACAAAGGTACTTGCCAGTACCGTCTGAGCTAGTCCAACTTAGAAATGTAAATTGCTTGTCCCATTTTGTTGACAAAGTCCTCCAACCATGGAATTGGATATGCATCAGTCTTTGTAATGATGTTGACTTTGCAATAGTCCACACATAACAGTTGGGCACCATGACTATGGGTGAGCTGCAGTCACTGTAACTCAGTTTGATTATGCCATCTTGGAGCATGCACCTCAATCTTCTTCTGAACCTGTGCCAACTTTAGAGGTCACCGAGCCTTCAAGCAGCCACTGCCAAACAGCCCTTACCTGCTCCGCTGAGAGAGTGAGGTCACTATCACCAAAGTGCTCACCTACCTCTAAATCTAACACCTGGCCAGGTTCATTCCCCAGTACTAAATCCAATGTGGCTTCACCCCTTGTTGGCCTGTCTACATACTGTGTCAGCAAACTCTCCCGCACACAGTTGATAAAAACTCATCGATCTAAAGTACTTGAACTATAGCATCTCCACTCAATAGTTGGGAAGTTGAAGTCCCCCATGACAACAACCCTGTCACTCTTACTCCTATCGAGAATCATCTTTGCTATCTTTTCCTCTCCATCTCTGGAAATATTTGGAGGCCTATAGAAAACCCCCAACAGGGTGACCTCTCCTTTCCTGTTTCTAACCTCAGCTGAGACTGTTGTGTATATTTGGCATGATTCGGAGATGCCGGTGTTGGACTGGGGTGTACAAAGTTGGGGTGAGAAAAGCACAGGCTAAAATACAAAGACATTTTTACTGGCCTGGACTATACAAGGATCTAGTTGAATTTTGCCAGACGTGTCATACATGTCAGCTAATCAGAAAACCACCGGCAGTATTCAAATCTTCAACTTTAATACCTATTCTAGCATTTGAGGAACCTTTCACAAGATTCTTGATTGATTGCATAGGTTCCCGACCTCAAACAAAAAATGGGAATAAGTATTCATTAACATTAATGGATGTGTCGACTGGATTTCTCGAGGCAATCCCACTATACAACATCACAGCTAAAAGGGTTGTAGAAGAATTATTTACATGTTTTACTGGATATGGACTACCAGTAGAGATCCAGTCAGGTCAAGGATCAAACTTCAAATCCACACTATTCAAGGATGTTAAGGATAGCTTGGGAATAAAGCAATTCAAATCTTCTGCATACCATCCGGAATCGTTAGAGAGATAGCATCAAACATTAAAGACCATGTTGAGGGATAATGGTCAGGATTATCCAGATTGGGATAAGGGAGTTCCATTTGTACTTCTTGCGATCAGAGATGCACTGAATGAATTGACTAAATTCAATCAAATTCAGTCCCATTTGAATTAACTTTTGGGCATGAAGTAAGAGGGCCGTTAAAACTGATTAAGGAGAAATTAATATTCAGAATTCAGAGACCACCCATTGGACTGACATTAATTTTGGAAGCCAAAATGAGTTTTCTGGACCAGCTCATAATCATCAGCCACTTCAGCTGCTAACCTTGCTGTTTTAACTCCCTGCTCTTCCACATGAGTTTGCATTGCTTCCTCACTGAGCCTATCTTAGCCTTTATCTCCAGTCTTTTAAACTGACTTTCGTTTTTAAGTATCAGTTTTTGAAGTTCAAACACTCTCTTTTTCTTTCTCTTCTGTTTCTCTCTTTCTTTCCCTCTCTTCTGCTTTTCATCATAACTCAAACTGTTTCATTTCTGCTGCCCCTTCCTTATCTCTCACCTCTAACTCAAACTGCTTCATTTACAATTGAATTCTTGCCATCTCTATAGATTCTGATGGTTTCTCCAGCAAGTTTAAATGCTGAGGTACTGCTGTAATTATCTCTCCTCTCCTCACAGAAGCAGGCAGCTCCAATTCCAGCTTGCTTGCTAATTCTTGCAGCTTGGTCTTATTCATTTCTTGCAAAATGTCCAAATTGACCGCATCCACATCCAGAAAACTCTTGGTGACTGAAAGAGCCCATTCCTATCCCAAGCTTTGTCTCCCCAACCAAACCAACACCTGAAATAAAGACACGAGCACCTACCACTCACTGTTTAAAATCCTGCAAAAAGCCCCTGATCTGTTATGGACTATGCAAAACCACTCAAAACATTCTTGAGCAGGCAGCCCCATACTGTAACTTTGCAATTTGTTTCAGTAAGTGTACAGTGAAAATTACCCGGAGTAAGTTAGCAAGATCGACTACTCGATTTTGAAACCGACAGAAATTTATTCACAAAATTACACAATGAAACACAAAGAACAGAATTAAGAACCCCTACAGAACTCAGTCTATCCAGCTAGACTTAATGATGCTGTCCCAAATATACACAGTTAAAAATCACACAACACCAGGTTATAGTCCAACAAGTTTAATTGGAAGCACACTAGCTTTCGGAGCGACGCTCCTTTATCAGGTGATTGTCACCTGATAATCACCTGATGA
>NW_025213206.1:8040-10689 GCF_004010195.1 Chiloscyllium plagiosum
TGTGCTGTAGCTGTATGATGTGGGAGCTGGCTGATCCCATTGTGAATGGCAGTGACCACATCTGCAGCAAGTGTTGGTTGCTGGAAGAACTCCGGGTCAGAGTTGATGATCTGGAATCTGAGCTTCAAACACTGCGGCGCGTCCGGGAGGAGGAGAGTTACCGGGACACTTTGTTTCAGGAGGCAGTCACACCTGGGAGATTAAGTAATTCACATTCAGTTAGTGATCAGGGACCACAGGGTCTGACTGTCAGTGAGGCAGGTAGAGGGAACCTGAGTTCAGGAGTGCAGGAGCCTCAGCCCCTGACCTTCTCTGACAGGTATGAGATTTTTACACCCTATACGGATGAGGAAAAGGGCTGTGGACAGGATGAGCCAGCTGACCGCAGCTCCATGGTGCAAAAGGCCATTCAAGAGGGGGGAGCAAAAAGACAAGTAGTTGTTATAGGGGATTCTATAATTAGGGGCACAGATAGTATCCTATGCAAGCTGGATCGGGAGTCCCACATGGTGTGTTGCCTGCCCGATGCCAGGGTGTAGGACATCTCCGACCGGTTTGAAAGGATATTGGAGCGAGAGGGGGAGGATCCAGTTGTTGTGGTCCACGTTGGGACTAACAACATCGGCAAAGCTAGGAAGGAAGATAGAGGACCTGTTTGGGGATTATCAAGCGCTAGGAACAAAATCGAAGAACAGGTCCTCGAGGGTCATAATCTCGGGATTACTGCCCTAGCCAAATGCTAATTAGCATTGGGATAAGAAAATTAGGGAAGTAAACACGTGGCTAAGAGATTGGAGTGGGAAAGAGGGATTCTATTTCATTTGGACATTGGCATCAGTTTTGGAACCGGGGGACGGTCTCCACCTGAACCGATCTGGAAGGAGAGTTCTGGCGAAAAGGATAAATAGGGTGGTCACTAGGACTTTAAACTCGTGAGCCGGGGGGAAGGGAAAGGGAAAGTGACAGGGAGTATGGAGCCAAACAAAATGATAAGCAGCAGGTTAGCGTGTGTACAGGGTTTAGGAATGAAGCAAAAAGGAAGGATAACTTAGGATATACTACTGGAGGTAATGGAAATCACGAGGATAAGAAAATTAGCATTAAGATACTTTACTTGAATGCTCATAGTATTCGTAACAAAGTAGATGAATTAATGGCACAAATCATCGTGAATGATTATGATGTGGTCGGCATCACAGAGACGTGGTTGCAGGGGATTCAGAGCTCGCAGTTAAACATCCAAGGATTTACAACTTATCGAAAAGACCGGGAGGTGGGCAGAGGGGGCAGGGGTTGCCTTGTTCGTTAAGAATGAGATTAAATTTATGGCACTGAATGAGATAGGGTCAAATGATGTGGAGTCTGTGTGGGTGGAGCTGAGGAACCACAAAGGCAAAAAAAAACATAATGGGAGTTATGTACAGACCTCCCAGCAGTGGTCAGGACCAGGGGCGCAAGATATACCAAAAATACATAGGGCATGTCAGAAAGATAAGGTCATGGTGATCATGGGGGACTTCAACATGAAAATAGACTTGGTGAATAATGTTGCGGGTCAATCCAAAGAAAGAAAGGGAATTCATGGAATGCTTACAGGATGGATTTTTGGAACAGCTTGTGATGGAGCTCACAAAGGGTCAGGCTATTCTGGACTTAGTGCTATGTCATGAAAGGATCATAGACAGGTCGGACAAGTCCGGACAAGTCAAGGGGACAGTGCTGAGCTGGAAGTTTGGAACTAGGGTGAGGTGGGGGAAGGGGAAAGGAAGAAACTGTTGAAGTCCCCATTGATGCCCTGGGGTTGAAGTGTTCTGAGGCGGAAGATGAGGCGTTCTTCCTCCAGGCGTCTGGTGGTGAGGGAGCGGCGGTGAAGGAGGCCCATGACCTCCATGTCCTCTGTAGAGTGGGAGGGGGAGTTGAAATGTTGGGCCACAGGACGGTGTGGTTGATTGGTGTGGTTGATTGGTTGATTCCCTAAAACACTCCGCTAGGAAGCGTCCAGTCTCCCCAATGTAGAGGGGACCGCATCGGGAGCAACAGATGCAATAAATGATATTAGTGGATGTGCAAGTAAAACTTTGATGGATGTGGAAGGCTCCTTTAGGGCCTTGGATAGAGGTGAGGGAGGAGGTGTGGGCACAGGTTTTACAGTTCCATAGGTGGCAGGGGAAGGTGTCAGGATGGGAGGGTGGGTTGTAGGGGGGCATGGACCTGACCAGGCAGTCACGGAGGGAACGGTCTTTGCGGAAGGTGGAAAGGGGTGGGGAGGGAAATATATACCTGGTGGTGGGATCTGTTTGGAGGTGGCGGAAATGTCGGCGGATGATTTAGTTTATGCGAAGGTTGGTAGGGTGGAAGGTGATCTGTCTTGTTACGGTTGGAGGGATGGGGTCTGAGGGCAGAGGTGCGGGATGTGGACGAGATGCGTTGGAGGGCATCTTTAACCACATGGGAAGGGAAATTGCGGTCTCTAAAAAAGGAGGCCATCTGGTGTATTCTGTGGTGGAACTGGTCCTCCTGGGAGCAGATACAGTGGAGGTGGAGGAATTGGGAATACAGGATGTCATTTTTGCAAGAGGTAGGGTGGAAAGAGGTGTATCCAGGTAGCTGTGGGAGTCGGTGGGTTTGTAAAAAATGTCAGTGTCAAGT
>NW_025213206.1:11240-13178 GCF_004010195.1 Chiloscyllium plagiosum
GTCATGGTCGAGGGGGCGGTAGGAAGAGGTGTCCTCGAGTTGGCATTTGGCTTCAGCGGTGTAGAGGTCAGTGCGCCAGACTACCACTGTGCCCCTTTTAACTGCTGGTTTGATGGTGTGGTTGGGATTGGAGCAGAGAGATTGGAGGGCTGCGCGTTGTATTCTAGAATCTAAAATTCTAGAATCCATTGTTAAGGATGAGATTTCTAAATTCTTGGAAGCGCAGGGTCGGATTAGAACAAGTCAACATGAATTTAATCAGGGCAGATCGAGCCTGACAAACCTGGTCGAATTCTTTGAAGATGCAACAAGTATGTTAGACCAGGGAAACCCAGTGGATGTTATCTATCAATACTTTCAAAAGGCCTTTAATAAAGTGCCTCACAGGACGCTGCTGAGGAAGGTGCGGGCCCATGGTGTTCGAGGTGAGCTACTGGCAGGGATTGAGGATTGGCTGTCTGACAGAAGGCAGAGAGTTGGGATAAAAGGTTCTTTTTCTGAATGGCAGCTGGTGACGAGTGGCATCCCGCACGGTTCAGTGTTGGGGACCCAGCTGTTCACTTTATACATAAATGATCTGGACGAAGAGACTGGGGGCAGTCTGGTGAAGTTTGCTGATAATACAAAGTTAGGTGGACAGGCAGCTAGCACTGAGGAGGTGGGGAGGGTGTAGAAAGATTTAGACAGTTTAGGAGAGTGGTCCAGGAAATGGCTGATGAAACTCAATGTGAGCAAATGCGAGGTCTAGCACTTTGGAAAAAATAATGCAGGCATGAACTACTTTCTAAACGGTGAGAAAATACATAAAGCCAAAGTACAAAGGGCTCTGGGAGTGCTAGTCCAGGATTCTCTAAAGGTTGACTTGCAGGTTGAGTCTGTGGTTAAGAAAGCGAATGTACATTTAAGTCGTGATTGGACAAGCATATGGGCGTACATGGAATAGTGTAGGTTAGATGGGCTTCAGATTGATATGACAGGTTGGCGCAACATCGAGGGCTGAAGGGCCTGTACTACGCTGTAATGTTCTATGTTCTACGTAATGTTGTCATTTATCTCAAGAGGATTGGAATGCATCTACTTTAATGCAAGGAGTATAGTGTCTAAGGCAGATGAACTTAGGGCATGGATTGGTGCCTGGGAGTATGACATTATTGCCATTACAGAGACTTGATTGAAGGAAGGGCATGATGATTGGCAACTAAATGTTCCAGGATATAGATATTTCAGACAGGACAGGGAGGGAAGTAAAAGAGAGGGTGGAGTTGCATTGCTGGTCAGGGACGATATCATGGCTGTGCTAAAGTAGGACACTATGGCGGTCTGGGGTAGTGAGGCATTATGGGTGGAGCTGAGAAATAAGAAGGGTGCAGTTACATTGTTGGGGCTGTATTACAGGCCTCCCAACAGTGAGGGTGAGGGAGAAGAACAAATGAGTAAACAGATTATGAATAGATGTAGAGGCAATAGGGTGGTGGTGATGGGAGATTTTAATTTTCCCAACATTGACTGGGATACACTTAGTGTCAGAGGTCTGGATGGAGTAGAATTTGTATGAAGCATCCAGATTTTTAGATTAGATTAGAATACTTACAGTGTGGAAACAGGCCCTTCAGCCCAACAAGTTCACACCGACCCTCCGAAGCACAACCCACCCAGACCCATTCCCCTACATTTACCCCTTCATCTAACAATATGGGCAATTTAGCATGGCCAATTCACCTAACCTGCACATCTTTTGACTATGGGAGGAAACCGGAGCACCCAGAGGAAACCCACGCAGACACAGGGAGAATGTGCAAACTCCACACAGAGAGTTGCCTGAGGCAGGAGTTGAAGCCGGGTCTCTGGTGCTGTGAGGCAGCAGTGCTAACCACTGAGCCACCGTGCCGCCCTCTAGAGCAGTATGTCAATAGTCCAACAAGGGAAGGGGCCACATTG
>NW_025213206.1:14186-23086 GCF_004010195.1 Chiloscyllium plagiosum
GCAGGGTCGGATTAGAACAAGTCAACATGAATTTAATAAGGGCAGATCGAGCCTGACAAACCTGGTCGAATTCTTTGAAGATGCAACAAGTATGTTAGACCAGGGAAACCCAGTGGATGTTATCTATCAATACTTTCAAAAGGCCTTTAATAAAGTGCCTCACAGGACGCTGCTGAGTAAGGTGCGGGCCCATGGTGTTTGAGGTGAGCTACTGGCAGGGATTGAGGATTGGCTGTCTGACAGAAGGCAGAGAGTTGGGATAAAAGGTTCTTTTTCTGAATGGCAGCTGGTGACAAGTGGCATCCCACACGGTTCAGTGTTGGGGACCCAGCTGTTCACTTTATACATTAATGATCTGGACGAAGAGACTGGGGGCAGTCTGGTGAAGTTTGCTGATAATACAAAGTTTGGTGGACAGGCAGCTAGCACTGAGGAGGTGGGGAGGCTGCAGAAAGATTTAGACAGTTTAGGAGAGTGGTCCAGGTAATGGCTGATGAAACTCAATGTGAGCAAATGCGAGGTCTAGCACTTTGGAAAAAATAATGCAGGCATGGACTACTTTCTAAACGGTGAGAAAGTACATAAATCCAAAGTACAAAGGGCTCTGGGAGTGCTAGTCCAGGATTCTCTAAAGGTTGACTTGCAGGTTGAGTCTGTGGTTAAGAAAGCGAATGTACATTTAAGTCGTGGTTGGACAAGCATATGGGCGTACATGGAATAGTGTAGGTTAGATGGGCTTCAGATTGGTATGACAGGTTGGCGCAACATCGAGGGCTGAAGGGCCTGTACTGCGCTGTAATCTGTGTTCTATGTTCTATGTTCTATGTAATGTTGTCATTTATCTCAAGAGGATTGGAATGCATCTACTTTAATGCAAGGAGTATAGTGTCTAAGGCAGATGAACTTAGGGCATGGATTGGTGCCTGGGAGTATGACATTATTGCCATTACAGAGACTTGGTTGAAGGAAGGCATGATGATTGGCAACTAAATGTTCCAGGATATAGATATTTCAGACAGGACAGGGAGGGAAGTAAAAGAGAGGGTGGAGTTGCATTGCTGGTCAACGAACTGATGGAAAGGATGCAAAGAATCAATATGCAGGCACCTTTGAATGCAATGGCAACACTACAGAGTAATTATGTCCAGGCGGCATGGTGGCACAGTGGTTAGCACTGCTGCCTCACAGCACTAGAGACCTGGGTTCAATTCCCGCCTCAGGTGACTGTGTGGAGTTTGCACATTCTCCCCGTGTCTGCGTAGGTTTCCTCCGGGTGCTCCGGTTTCCTCCCACAGTCCAAAGATGTGCAGGTTAGGTGGATTGGCCATGCTAAATTGCCTGTAGTGTTAGGTGCAGGGGTAAATGTAGGGGAATGGGTCAGGGTGGGTTGCGCTTTGGCAGGTCGGTGTGGGCTTGTTGGACCGAAGAGCCTGTTTCCACACTGTAAGTAATCTAATCTAATCTAAAAATTTAAATTATCCACATATGGACTGGGACACTGATAATGTCTGGGCAGTGAGGGGCAAGAGTTCCAGGGTTGCATGGAGGAGAGTTGTCTACAGTGTATGTGTTCAGCCCAAGAAAGTATACACTGTTGGACCTGGTTCTTGGAAGAGAGGTGCGGAAAATGGATACAGTGTTAGTCGGAAAAGTTTTCGGTCACAGCGATCATTTTATTGTAAAGTTCGGAATGATTGTAAGGAAGTATTTACAATAGTGGAGAGTGAGAAAAATCAGTTGACTGACAGTGGCAAGAATGAAGCTAGGAAGGTTAGACTCAACATCGAGTAGTTCAAAGAAAGACAAATCTTGACAATGGACTTGCTTCAAAGAGCATATGGTTTGCCTCCAGTAGAGAAATGTTCCCTCATATAGGAAAGACAGGATAAATAATTCCAACCTTCCCTGGATGACAGAGATTAAGATAACGGACATTAGAATTGGCGTCAGATAGAGAATTGCTTTGAGAACTAGGAGGAATATTGGAGGTTCAGAAGGAAGATGATGGAGGAAAGAGAAATTATGAGTAAACCCAGAGCCAATGTGGAGTTGTCCCAGAATCTTCTGGGGGCACCACATAGTGAGAGCATTAAAAGGTGGATTAAGGCTGATTTGACATTAGAAAGAGGATTTGTACATAAAAGAAGGGTCGGGGCAGAGAGTTAAATGAATACTTTCCCTCTGTCTACCAAAGAGGGAGAAGCTACCCAGGCCGAGGGGATAGAGGTGTAAATCTACCTCCAGAAAGGTACAGTATTGATGAGGAAGATCTGTGTGGAACAGACGACAAAATATGTTTCACTGTATCTCCCTAAACATATGTGAAAATAAGCCATTCATTCATTCATTCGTCCATGGAATGAAATGGACTGTATTAATGTGGATACAAAATTGACTGATTGACAGGAAACCCGGAGAAATGATCTCACTGGATTTTTCTTTCAGGCTGGTGGAAGATGTTGAGTGGCGTTCCAGAGGGGTCAGTTTTGGGACCCACATTTGTTTTGATATATATGATTGATCTAAGTCTTGGTGTTCAGGGGACATTTTCAAAGTTTACAGCTTACAATTTGGAAAATTGTAAACTGTCAAGAAGATTTTGCTGAATTCCAAAAGACATCAACAAGTTGCTAAAGAGCAGAGAGGTGGTAGATATAGTTCAGTGCAGAAAAAGCATGAGATAATGCAATTCACCAACAAGAACACTAAAAGACAAAATAAAGTAAATGAATAATCAAAGAGGTACAGGAGCAAAGGATTGGGGTACATATGTGCACAGATCATTGAAGATGGCAGGACATAAGGCAGAAGTAAAGCACACACTATTCTTGGCTTTTGAACAATTGATACGAAGTGCAAAAGCAAAGAGGTGATCTTGAACTTGAATAAGACACAGGTTCGACCTCAGCTGGAGTATTGTATACATTTCTGAGTGTCACATTATAGGACGGATGTGAACACATGGGATGTGATTCACAAGAATATTTCCAAAGATGAGAAACTACAGTTATGAAGTCAGACTGAAAACATTACAACTGTTCCCTTTGGAAAGAAGTGGTAAAGTGGAGATGTGATGGACTTCTTCAAACTCAGAGGCAGCCTGATTTAGAAAAGGTCAGATAAAACTGTTCCTGCTCATAGAAGGAACAAGACCAAGAGGACACAGATTTCAAGTGAGATACAAAAGAAGAGACAATGAAATAGAACATAGAACAATACAACACAGAACAGGCCCTTCGGCCCTCAATGCTGCGCTGACCTGTGAACTATTCTCAGCTCGTCCCCCTACACTATCCCATCATCATCCATGTGCTTATCTAAGGATTGTTTAAATCTCCTTAATGTGGCTGAATTGACTACATTGGCAGGCAGGGCATTCCACACCCTTACCACTCTTTGTGTAAAGAACCTGCCTCTGACATCTGTCTTAAATCTATCACCCCTCAATTTGTAGTTATGCCCCCTCGTACAAGCTGACATCATCATCCTAGGAAAACGACTTTCACTGTCAACCCTATCTAATCCTCTGATCATCTTGTATGTCTCTATCAAATCCCCTCTCAGTTTTCTTCTTTCCATTGAGAACAGACACAACTCTCCAAGCCTTTCCTCATAAGACACTCCCTCCAGATCAGGCAACATCCAGGTAAATCTCCTCTGCACCTTTTCCAATGCTTCCACATCCATCCCGAAATATGGCGACCAGAACTGTACACAATATTCCGAGTGTGGCCGCACCAGCGTTTTTGCAGCATGATATTGCGGCTCTGGAACTCGATCCCTCTACATATGAAGCTGAAAACTGAGTTGCTGGAAAAGCGCAGCAGGTCAGGCAGCATCCAAGGAGCAGGAGAATCGACGTTTCAGGCATAAGCCCTTCTTCCTGCCCACTGGTCTATAGTACCTGGGTCATCTCTACTGCCCTTCTTGAACAAGGGCACAACATTTGCAATCCTCCAGTCCTCAGGTACTAAACCTGTAGACAATAATGAGTCAAATATCAAAGCCACAGGCTCTGCTATCTCCTCCCTAGCTTCCTCGGATACATCCCATCCGACCCAGGGGACGTGTCTACTTTCACTCCCTCTAGAATTGATAGCACCTCTTTGTAACTAACCTCTATCCTTTCAAGTCTAATATCTCATATCTCATTCTTCTCCTCTACAATATCATACTTTTCCTGAGTGAAAATCAATGAAAAATGTTTGTTTAGCATCTCTCCGATCTCCACAGGGTCCACACTCAACTTCCCACTTCTGTCTTTGATTGGCCCTATTCTACTCTTGTCATCCTTTTATTCCTCACATACCTATAGAAAGCTTTAAGGTTCTCCTTTATTCTATTTGCTAAAGACTGCTCGCATCCTCTCTTTGCTGTTCTTAACTCTCTCTTTAAATCCTTCCTTGCTGATCCGTAACTCTCCATCGCCTCATCTGAACCGTTTTGTCTCATCAACATATAAGCCTCCTCCTTCCGCTTGACAAGAGATGCAATTTCTGTTGTAAACCACGGTTCCCTTACCTTATCACTTCCTCCCTGCCTGACAAGGACATACCTATCAAGGACTCGCACATTTCCATTGTCTGAAGCCCCTGCATCTTGCAACCCCATTCTGTGCATTCTAATTCTTGCCTAATCGCATTATAATTGCCCTTGCCCCATCGATAACTCTTGACCTGTGGCATATACCTATTTCTTTCCATTGCTAAACTAAACATAACTGAATTATCGTTAATCTCTCCAAAGTGCTCACCCACAACTAAATCAAACACCTGGTCTGGTTCATTACAAAGCACCAGATCCAGTGAGGCCTCCTCTCTTGTCGGCCCTTCGATATACTGTGTCAGGAAACCTTTCTGTACACATTGGACAAAAACTGATCCATCCGACATACTCGAATTATAACATTTCCAGTCAATGTTGGGGAAGTTAAAGTCCCCCATAATGACCACCCTGTTCCTTTCACTCCTACCCAGAATCATTTTGCCAATCCTCTCCTCCACCTCCCTGGAACTCTGCAGAGGCCTCTAAAAAACTCCAAGCAGTGTGACCTCTCCTCTCCTGTTTCTAACCTCAGCCCACACTACCTCATTAGACGAGTCCTCGTCAAAAGTGCTTTCAGTCACCATTATACTGTCCTTGACTAACAAGGCCACGCCTCCCCTTCTTTTACCACCTTGCCTGTTCTTAATGAAAGATCTAAACCCTGGAACCTGCAACATCCATTCCTCACCCTGCTCTATCCATGTCTTCGAAATGGCCACACCATCGAAGTCCCAGGTACCTAACCATGCTGCAAGCTCACCTGTCTTATTTTGGATACTTCTGGCGTTGACGTAGACACACTTCAAACCACTTTGCTATCTGCCAGTCCTGTGACCCTGAAATCCTGTCCCTGTCCTTCCTACTCTCATCCCCCTGTGCACTGCAACTACACCTCTGGTTCCCACTCCCCTGCTGAGCTAGTTTAAACCCACCCAAATAGCACCAGCAAATTTCCCACCCAGGATATTAGTACCCCTCTGGTTCAATTGAAGACCGTCCTGTTTGTACAAGTCCCACCCTCCCCAGAATGAGCCCCAATTATCCATGTACCTGAAGCCCTCCCTCCTGCACCATTCTTGCAGCTACGTGTTCAGCTGATATCTCTCCCTATTCCTTGCCTCGCTATCACGTGGCACGGGTAACAATCCAGAGATAACAACTCTGTTTGTTCTAGCTCTCAGCTTCCACCCGAGCTCCCTGAAATCCTGCCTTACATCCCTATCCCTCTTTCTACCGATGTTGTTGGTACCTACATGGACCACGACTTGAGGCTGGTCACCCTCTCCCTTCAGGACCCCAAAGATACAATCCGAGACATCATGGACCCTGGCACCTGGGAGGCAACACACCAACCGCAAGTCTCGTTCGTTCCCACCAAACTTTCTATCTGAGCCTCTAACTGTTGAGTCCCCAATGACTAACTCTCTCCTCCTTTCCCTCCTTCCCTTCTGTGCAACAGGGACAGGCTTTGTGCCAGAGACCTGGGCCCCACTGCATACCCCTGGTAAGTCGTCCCCTCCCCCCCAACAGTATCCAAAACATTATATTTGATTTTCAGGGGAACGACCTTTTCAAATCAGCAAATAGTTCCAATAAATTTTGGTGTGTTGTAGATATTTAGGTGAAACATTCACGAAGGAATTGGATGATTATGTGACTTAAACTTATGTGAAGATATGGGGGAAAGGACGACATCATTACCAACTTAATAGAATTCTTTGAGGAAGTGACAAAGTTGATTGATGAGGGAAGGGTGGTTTATGTCATATACATGGACTTCAGTAAGGAGTTTGATAAGGTTCCCCATGGTAGACTGATGAAGAAGGAGAAGTCGCATAGGGTCCAAGGGTGTGCCAACTAGGTAGATAGAGAACTGGCTGGGCAACAAGAGACAGAGAGTAGTAGTGGAAGGGAATGTCTCCAAGTGGAGAACTTTGACCAGTGGTATTCCACAAGGATCTGTGCTGGCACCACTGTTGTTTGTGAGAAATGATTTGGAGAAAGTTATAGGTGGTCTGATTCGCACGTTCGCAGGGCTCTGGCACAGAGTCTGTCCCTGCTTCTCAGAAGAGGAGCAGAGCAGTAGTCATTGGGGACTCCATAGTTAGGGGGACAGATAGGAGGTTCTTTGGGGACGAGAGAGACTCACGGTTGGTGTGTAGCCTCCCAGGTGCCAGGGTTCATGATGGCTCTGATCGTGTTTTTTGGGATCCTTAAGGGGGAGGGGGAGCAGCCCCAAGTCATGGTCCACATAGGCACCAACGACATAGGTAGGAGGAAAGATGGGGATTTAAGGCAGAAATTCAGGGAGCTAGGATGGTAGCTTAGAGCTAGGACGAACAGAGTTGTTGTCTCTGGTTTGTGCCAGTGCCACGTGCTAGTGAGGCAAGGAATAGGGAGAGAGAGGAGTTGAACACGTGGCAACAGGGATGGTGCAGGTGGGAGGGTTTTGGATTCTTGGATAATTCGGGCTCTTTCTGGGGAAGGTGGGACCTCTACAAGCAGGATGGTTTTCATCTGAACCAGAGGGATACCAATATCCTGGGGGGGATATTCGCTAAGGTTATTGGGGTGGGTTTAAACTAATCCAGCAGGGGGATGGGAACCAAAATTGTAGTTCGAGTAGAAAAGGTTGAGAATAGGGAGGTCCGAAATCAAGTTTCAGGGACGCAAGATGGCACCAGCAAGCAAGACGTTAGTTTGAAATGTGTCTACTTCAAGGCCAGGAGCATCCGGAATAAGGTGGGTGAACTTGCAGCATGGGTTGGTACCTGGGACTTCGATGTTGTGGCCATTACGGACACATGGATAGAGCAGGGACAGGAATGGTTGTTGCAGGTTCCTGGGTTTAGATGTTTCAGTAAGAACAGGGAAGATGATAAAAGAGGGTGAGGTGTGGCATTGTTCGTCAAGGACAGTATTGCAGTTGCAAAAAGGATGTTTGGGGACTCGTCAACTGAGGTAGTATGGGCTGAGGTTAGAAACAGAAAAGGAGAGGTCACCATGTTAGGAGTTTTCTATAAGCCTCCAAATAATTCCAGAGATGTAGAGGAAAAGATAGCAAAGATGATTCTCGATAGGAGTGAGAGAGGCAGGGTAGTTGTCATGGGGGACTTCAACTTTCCAAATATTGACTGGGAACACTATAGTAAGAGTACTATAGATGGGTCAGTTTTTGTCCAGTGTGTGCAGGAGGGCTTCCTGACACAGTATGTAGACAGGGCTACAAGGGGCGAAGCCACATTAGATTTGGTACTGAGTAATGAGCCCGGCCAGGTGTTAGTCTTGGAAGTAGGTGATAGCGATCACAATTCTGTTATGTTTACTTTAGTAATAGAATGGGATAGGTGTATGCCACTGGGCAAGAGTTACAGTTGGGGCAAAGGCAATTACAATGCAATTAAGCAAGATTTAGGAAGCATAGGATGGGGAAGGAAACTGCAGGGGATGGGCACATTAGAAATGTGGAGCTTATTCAAGGAAAAGTTATTGTGTGTCCTAGATAAGTATGTACCTGTCAGGAAGCGAGGAAGCTGTAGAGCGCGGGAGCTGTGGTTGCAAAGGAAGTGGAATCTCTGGTCAAGAGGAAGAAGAAGGCTTATGTTAGGATGAGACGTGGAGGCTCAGTTAGGGCACTTGAGGGTTACAAGGTAGCCAGGAAAGACCTAAAGAGAGAGCTCAAAAGAGCCAGGTGAAGGCATGAGAAGTTGTTGGTGGATTGGATCAGGGTAAACCCTAAGGCTTTCTATAGGTATTTAAGGAATAAAAAAATGACAAGAGTAAGATTAGGGCCAATCAAGGGGATAGTAGTGGGAAGATGTGTGTGGAGTCAGAGGAGATAGGGGAAGCACTAAATGAATATTTTTCGACTCCAGAAGATGACAATGTTGCCGAGGAGATTACTGAGATACAGGCTACTAGACTTGGTGGGATTGAGTTTCACAAGGAAGAGGTATTAGAAATCCTGCAGAGTGTGAAAATAGATAAGTCCCCAGGGCCGGATGGGATTTATCCTAGGATCCTCTGGGAAGCCAGGGAGGAGATTGCCGAGCCTTTGGCATTGTTCTTTCAATCGTCATTGTCTACAGGAATAGTGCCAAAAGACTGGAGGATAGCAAATGTGGTTCCCCTGTTCAAGAAGGGGAGTAGAGACAACCCTGGTGATTATAGACCAGTGAGCCTTACTTCAGTTGTTGGTAAAGTGTTGGAAAAGGTTATAAGAGGATTTATAATCTTCTAGAAAAGAATAATTTGATAAGGGATAGTCAGCACGGTTTTGTGAAGGGTAGGTCGTGCCTCACAAACTTATTGAATTCTTTGAGAAGGTGGACCAAACAGGTAGATGAGAATAAACC
>NW_025213206.1:27179-31385 GCF_004010195.1 Chiloscyllium plagiosum
ACCCGAATCCTAACCCTAACCCTAACCCTAACTCGAATCCTTACCCTCACCCGAATCTTAAAACTAATCCTAACCCTTATCCGAATCCTAACCCTAACCCGAATCCTAACCCTAACCATAACCCAAACCCAAATCCTAGCCCTATCACGAATCCTAACACTAACACTAATCCTAATCCTAACCCTAGCCCGAATCCTAACCCTAACCCTAACCCTAACTCGAATCCTTACCCTCACCCGAATCTTAAAACTAATCCTAACCCTTATCCGAATCCTAACCCTAACCCGAATCCTAACCCTAACCATAACCCAAACCCAAATCCTAGCCCTATCACGAATCCTAACACTAACACTAACTCGAATCCAAACCCTCACCCGAATCCTAACCCTAACCCTAACCCTGACACTAACCCTAAACCTAACCCTAACCCTAACCCTAATCCTAACCCTAACCCTAACCAAATCCTAAATGTAACACTAACCCTAACCCTAACCTGAATTGTTTGCAGTTTGTCTCATTAAATGAATGGTCGAATTTGATTCAATGACTGAATGGACACGGTTTGTTCAAATGAGTGAAAGCGTTTTGAATAAATGAGAGAAGCTTTCAATGTAACTAGCTGCAATTCATTCAGTCATTGAAACAAACTTCAAGAATTGATTCAATGAATCGAACTTTATTTCTTGTTTCAATGAAACTAACATAACTCATTTGTTTAGTGAATCCAACAGCATTCATTCATAGAATAAAACAAACTGCCTGCATTCATTGAATGACACAGAGTGTACGAGATAATTCAATGAGATGAGACTCTTTCATTCAGTCAATGTCTCGAGATTAACGCGTTCAATCAATGAAACAAACTGCATTCATTCAATCATTGAATTAAACTTGAATAATTGATTCAATGATTCAAACGTCATTCATTGATTCAATGATTCAAACGTTATTCATCGATTCAATGAAACTAACATAACTCCTGTGTATAGTGAATCCAACTGCATTCTTTCATTCAATGAATCAAACTGCACTCAGTCATTCAATGAAACAGATTCCAGGTGTTAATTCAATGAGGCAAGCTCCTCTCATTCATTCAATGTGGCAAGCGTTCCTCATTAAATCAATGAAACAAACTGCATATGTTTTTACAGAGTTACAACTACTCTCATTCATTATTGAGAGTGTAACGCATTCATTCAATTAAACAAATTACACACGTTCATAGAATGAAACAGACTGCACGCGTTAATAGAATGAGTAGAGCTTCTCTCATTTATTCAAACTCTCGAGCTTTCAAATTCTATCATTCATTCAATGAAACAAACTGCACACATTCATTCAATGAAACTGACTGCACGAGTTTATTCAATGAGAGTAGAGATTCTCTTTTTTCTTCCTGGTCTCGAGCTTTACGCTTTCATTCAGTCAAACAAACTGCACTTATTCAAACATTGTGTCAACCTTGTTATTCATTGATTCTTTGAAACAAACTTAACTCATTTGTTTAGTGAATCCAACTGCATTCATTCAATGCATTAAACTACACTCATTTATTCAATGAACCACATTGCTCGTGCTCATCCAATGTGTAGAGATTTTCGCATTCATTCAGTAAAACAAACTGCAAGCATTAATTCAATGAAACGAACTGCACGTGTTAATTCAATGAGTAGAGCTTCTCTCATTAATTTAGTGCCTCTATCCTGATGCTTTCATTCAATGTAACAAACTGCAATTCATTCAATCATTCAAACAAACTTCAATAGTTGATTCAATGAATCGCACTTTATTCCTTGTTTCAATGAAACTAACATAACTCATTTGTTTAGTGAATCCAACAGCATTCATTCCTAGAATAAAACAAACTGTCTGCATTCATTGAATGGCACAAAGTCTACGAGGTAATTCAATGAGATGAGACTCTTTCATTCAGTCAATGTCTCGAGATTAACGCATTCAATCAATGAAACAAACTGCATTCATTCATTCATTGAAGTAAACTTCAATCATTGATTCAATGATTCAAACGTTATTCATTGATTCAATGAAAATAACATAACTCATTTGTATAGTGAAGCCAACTGCATTCTTTCATTCAATGAATCAAACTGCACCCAGTCATTCAATGAAACAGATTCCAGGTGTTACTTCAATGAGGCCAGCTCCTGTCATTCATTCAATGTGGCAAGCGTACCTCATTAAAACAATGAAACATACTGCACATGTTTTTACAGAGTTACAACTACTCTCATTCATTATTGAGAGTGTAACGCATTCATTCAATTAAACAAATTTCACACTTTCATAGAATGAAACAGACAGCCCGCGTTAATAGAATGAGTAGCGCTTCTCTCATTTATTCAAAATCTCGAGCTTTCAAATTCTATCATTCATTCAATGAAACAAACTGCTCACATTCATTCAATTAAACTGACTGCACGTGTTTATTCAATGAGTTGAGATTCTCTTCTTTTGTCGAGAGCTTCTCTCCCTCATTCAATGTAGAAAGTGTAACTCATTAAATCAATGAAACAAACTGCACGTGTTATTTCAGAGTAGAACTTCTCTCATTCATTCAAAGCCACGAGTGCAACGCATTCATTCAATTAAACAATAAGAGTTCTTTCAAAGTGTACAATGAGAGTGTAACGCATTCATTCAATTAAACAAATTTCACACGTTCACAGAATGAATCAGACTGCACGCGTTAATACAATGAGTAGAGCTTCTCTAATTTATTCAAAATCTCGAGCTTTCAAATTCTATCATTCATTCAATGAAACAAACTGAGCACATTCAATCAATGAAACTGCTCGTGTTTATTCAATGAGAACAGCTTCTCTTTTTTGTTCATGTCTCGAGCTTTACGCTTTCATTCAGTCAAACAAACTGCACTTATTCAAACATTGTGTCAACCTTGTTATTCATTGATTCTTTGAAACAAACTTAACTCATTTGTTTAGTGAAGGGAACTGCATTAATTCAATGAATCAAACTACACTTATTTATTCAATGAACCACACTGCTCATGCTCATCCAATGTGTAGAGATTTTCCCATGTATTCAGTAAAACAAACTGCAAGCATTAATACACTGAAACGGACTGCACGTGATAATTCAATGAGTAGAGCTTCTCTCATTAATTTAGTGTCTCTATCCTGATGCTTTCATTCAATGTAACAAACCGCATTTCATTCAATCATTGAAACAAACTTCAATAATTCTTTCAATGAATTGAACTTTATTCCTTGTTTCAATGAAACCAATCTAACTCATTTGTTTAGTGAATCCAACAGCATTCATTCCTAGAATATAACAATCTGCCTGCATTCATTGAATGACACAGAGTGTACGAGGTAATTCAATGAGATGAGACTCTCTCATTCAGTCAATGTATCGAAATTCACGCATTCAATCAATGAAATAAACTGCATTCATTCAATCATTGAATTAAACTTGAATAATTGATTCAATGATTCAAACGTTATTCATCGATTCAATGAAACTAACATAACTCCTGTGTATAGTGAATCCAACTGCATTCTTTCATTCAATGAATCAAACTGCACTCAGTCATTCAATGAAACAGATGCCACGAGTTAATTCAATGAGGCGAGCTCCTCTCAATCATTTAATGTAGGAATTGTAACTCATTAAATCATTGAAACAAACTGCACGTGTTAATTCAGAGTAGAACTTCTCTCATTCACTCAAAGCCACGAGTGCAACGCATTCATTCAATTGCACAATAAGAGTTATTTCAAAGTGTACAATGAGAGTGTAACGCATTCATTCAATTAAACAAATTTGACACGTCCATAGAATGAATCAGACTGCACGCGTTAATAGAATGAGTAGAGCTTCTCTCATTTATTCAAAATCTCGAGCTTTCAAATTCTATCATTCATTCAATGCAACAAACTGCACACATTCATTCAATGAAACTGACTGTACGTGTTTATTATGAGAGAAGAGTTTCTCTTTTTTCTTCCATACCTCGAGCTTTACGCTTTCATTCAGTCACACAAACTGCAATTATTTAAACATTGTGTCAACCTTGTTATTCATTGATTCTTTGAAACAAACTTAACTCATTTGTTTAGTGAATCCAACTGCATTCATTCAATGCATTAAACTACACTCATTTATTCAATGACCCACATTGCTCGTGCTCATCCAATGTGTAGAGATTTCCCATTCATTCAG
>NW_025213207.1:0-808 GCF_004010195.1 Chiloscyllium plagiosum
GTGCAGAAATGGATTAAACGTTCAAGTAGCAAAAATGGTCTTGATGAAAATACCGTTGTTAAAGTAAAAAGTATCAATTATTTCTGATAGAATCTGACTGATTTTTGTTCCAATTATTTCAATGCATTTTTACCAAATGCGGATATTTAAGAAGAACACTCATTGATTTATTCATCGTTGGTCAGTATTAATTACACATTGGTAAAAACAATGACTGCAGATGCTGGAAACCAGATTCTGGATTAGTGGTGCTGGAAGAGCACAGCAGTTCAGGCAGTATCCAAGGAGCTTCGAAATCGATGTTTCGGGCAAAAGCCCTTCATCAGGAATAAAGGCAGTGAGCCTGGAACATGGACAGATAAGCTAGAGGAGGGTGGGAGTGGGGAGAAAGTAGCATAGAGTACAATGGGTGAGTGGGGGAGGGGATGAAGGTGATAGGTCAGGGAGGAGAGGGTGGAGTGGATAGGTGGAAAAGGAGATAGGCAGGTAGGACAAGTCCGGACAAGTCATGGGGACAGTGCTGAGCTGGAAGTTTAGAACTAGGGTGAGGTGGGGGAAGGGGAAATGAGGAAACTGTTGAAGTCCACATTGATGCCCTGGGGTTGAAGTGTTCCGAGGCGGAAGATGAGGCGTTCTTCCTCCAGGCGTCTGGTGGTGAGGGAGCGGAGGTGGAGGAGGCCCAGCACCTCCATACCCTGGGCAGAGTGGGAGGGGGAGTTGAAATGTTGAGCCACGGGGCGATTTGGTTGATTGGTGCGGGTGTCTCAGAGATGTTCCCTAAAGCGCTCTGCTAGGAGGCGCCCACTCT
>NW_025213207.1:10338-31399 GCF_004010195.1 Chiloscyllium plagiosum
GTGCATGCACGCCAGTGTTTTTATGAAGGAAAATATCGATTCTTTATTTGCAATATTCAAACCATTAGCCATTCATCTTTCCATCATAGTTTGAGTAACATTGCTCTGGCTCGTAAACGTGCTGTTTCAGCTGATTAAATAAACTAGCCTGAATTGTTCCTAAAACTGACACTGACCCAGTCTGAGACCAATATCATCGGCCATCTCACCAACCTGGTTACATTTAATATTTGTTGTGAGCAATGGAAGTGTGGGACTAGAAAACGAAACAATGACCCAAAAAGCAGGGTAACTATAGCCCGGTGAACCTGATGTCAGTGGTGGGTGAGTTGTTGGAGGGGATTCTCAGGGACAGGATTTACATACATTTGGGAAGGCAAGGGCTGATCGGGGTAGTCAACGTCGTTTTCTGCATGGGAAATCATGTCTCATTAATTTAGTTGAGTTTTATGAAGAGGTGACAAAGAAGACTGATGAAGGCAATTTGGTAGACATTGTCTACATGGACCTCAGTAAGGTGTTCACAACATTCCGATTGGTAGTTAGATTAGGAAGTTTCGGTCAGATGAGGTACAGAGGCAGCTAGTCACAATTGCTTTGAAGGAAGAGGGGTATTTTTCAGACTAGACGCTTTTAAGCAGCAATGTGCTGTAAGAATCAGTTCTGAGTTCATTACATTTCATCATTTATATTAAGAATTTGGATTTGAATATTGGGGCCATAGTTAGTAAGTTTAAAGATGCAATGTGACTAGTCAAACTACTCACTGTGAAGCAAAACACCATTTATTTAAACACGACAGATAAAAAGAAACCAAAGAAAGAGGAATTTAGAATAAGGTAATTCTATTGGACAAGTTAACAGGATAATAGATCTAGGAGTTATTACTAATGAACTGTTCCAATACAGGAGAATCCCATAAACACAGCCCCTGGCAGAAAGGAAAATTCAGACATAGAATGTCACAAACATTTCTCCAATCCAGGAATTAAAAACTGCATATAGGGAGAGTAGCAACCAGGAGACATTCACTGAAGCTTCCAACTCTCTTGAGACCCCAATAGTTTCTGATGTTACTGAGACACCAAAATCCAGAGATCGTAATCTGTGAGAGCTGGCCACACCCATTCAGGCTGCATTAAAATTAACCCAAGGTCTCCCTAACTTTTTACTCAAGTGGCCTTAACTAACCAGCTTGGAAACGATCATTCAATCCCTCTCTGAAAAGAAACAAGGACAAAAATAACCACTGAGATGGCCAGTTAGCACTCCTGCTCTACCGCAGTGGCTCTCCATCTAGTGTTCAAAATGCTGGGTATATATACTCCCCATTTTACAGAAATTCTCATTCTTTGATTGCTTTCCAGGTAATATTCAAATTCCATTCGTTTCTGGTATCCTGAGCGTCATTCAAACTCTTTGTTTGCATTTGAATTGCTGTCAAAACAGCAACCAAAACTCAGGTATCCATTTCCCAGCTAATGGTAACATGTGGAACAGTCTGCCCTTTAGCTGGCATCTGTGGCGGTACTTTCTATTCAGCAAAACCCGTTCTGTCTTAAAGTGACCAGACATATTTTCGGCTTCATAACACCTCCCTCCTTCAGAAAAGAAAATGAACCATCAGAATTGAAAATGTGGCATCTTTCCTTTTCCTCTAATTCTTAATCCAATTATTATGAAATACAAAAGTATTAATCTCAGTTTTACCATTCATATTTATTCTGCACACCTATATAACACTGTAATAAGTCAAATCTTATCTATACGTTTTCGTTTAAATCTGCGATAACATATCTGCTATCACATTTTAGGATCCACAGCATGCACATTTTCCAAGTTTAAAGCCGGTAACATAACACTCCAATGAAATAGCCTCATATCCCGGTCTTGCAATATTCCAAAAAATGCCAGACGTTTGTCGTTGTCCACAATCATCTCTGACAATTTGCTTGTCATATAAACATTAAAATATTGTCAGTCCAGAGCGAAATGTATTTTTTTTTCAATAATGGAGATGTTGTATTTTTTTCTGGTGGATATTGAGTTTTTTTGACAAGTAGCCAACTGGCCATTCAATTACATTATCATCTTACTGTATCAATACGTCTCCAAGCCCTATATCACTAGCATCAAATGAAATTTTCAAATGTTTTGAAAATATTTGGTGCAGCTAAAACTGGTGCAGTGACTAATCCTGCTTTAAAATTCTCAAAATCCTCCTGGCATTGTTCTGTCCACCACAATTCTATCTTTGTCTTTAATAAATCCAGCAGTGGTGCAAATAGACTGTTGAAATTTGGAACCAAACTTCCGATAGAATCCACTCAGTTCCAAAAATCGAAGCATCTCTTTCTTCGAAGATGATCGTGGAAATTCCTCAAAGTTCTTCGTCTTTCTGTTCCATGGGGTCAACCTTCCATGGCCAATGTAATGTCCCAAGAACGTCACCTCTGCCTTCGCGAATTCTGCTTTCTTTAAAGTTTTTTTTTGCAAGTTTGCTTCTTGTAATTGTTCAACATGCTCTGCCAGCTGTAACATGTGAGCTTTCAATCACTTGCTAAAGATCACTACATCATTCAGATAACCTGCACAATTTGTTTATCTGGTCACAACTCTGTTCCTAAGTCTTAAATGTGTCTGGAGCATTATTCATTCACATGACATTCTCTAATTTTTTGTCATATCTGGTAACTTTATCAGATAGTTTAACTAACTCAACATTTTTTTAACTTGAAAGGGTCCAATGAAACTTGCTTTGAAGGGATTTCCTACCACTGGTGACAATACTAATTCGTCACGCCACGGGAAATCGTTAAAGTTTCAGAGTTTTTATCTGCCACCTGCTTTATTCTATGCTGTATCCTCTTCAGGTGCTGTTTAGCTAACTCACCTACTCCATCTAATTTCTCCCTGACCTCAGATACATAATCCAAGTGTGAGACCTCTGACTTCGGTCTTGTCACTTTATATTTAATTAATTTCAAATAACCTCTCATTACATGTATGAATATTTACTCGAAGTAAAGTGAGTAGATTTATTTGGGGAATCTCTAATGGCAAACAATATAATGGGACGCCTTTATTCCAATCATTTGGGTAATTCTGACAGTACGTTGTTCATACTGTCTTCAGTGTCTCATGCCAACATTCCAAGGTTCCCTGTAATTTGGTATGGGACGTACCTGATTTAAACTGCTGTATGCTGAATCTATCCATGACGTCCTCAAAGTTCATCTGCAAAATGAGACCCTTGGTCTGACTGAATCACACTACGTAGCCCACAGCGAGTAAAGAAAGCTACCAACTCCTCCACCTCCCCTTTTGCCTTAACACTCCATAATGGAATTATCCCTGGAAATCCGATAGATACATCCATCATGGTCAGCAGATATTTGTTTCCACTTTTATTTTAGGAAGAAGAGCTCCACAATTAATCATAACCCAAGTGAAAGGTTCTTCGAATACAGGAAGTGGCAACAAAGGTGCTGGTTTTAATACTGCCTATGACGTACCTACCATTTGGCATGCATGATGTATAACAAAAATTAACCATGTCCTTGTGCATTTCAGGCCACTAGAAATGTTCTGTACCTTAGCCTAAGTCTGTACACCTGCGTGACCGCCTGCAGTTAGTTTATGTAGTACCCAAAGTATTGTATGCTACCGGTAACACAATCTAGTGCACCTCAGTCCATTTCCCTTCTCCAATAACCCGTCGTGGTTGCATTTAAATTTTAGGGTTCTATCTTTAATAACGTTCGACAATATATTCTGATTCCTTTTTTTTTGTGTGTGTGTGTATACAAATTTCCTGCATCGTTTCATCAAACAGGGTGTGAGTTCACTGAACATCAACTCCTTTGTATTTTATTTTCGTTTTTCCTTCCTGCTGTAACTTATGACAGTGGGATCTTGTTACGACACAGTGTGGAAAAATCTCTGGGTCTTTTTATTTTAATTCCCCAGTTCCCTAGTCTTCCTTTGACTTCTCCAACACAAGGGCTGCCTCTCCCACCTTGAATCCTGCTAAATCGTTCCCAAGAACAAACTGTATTCCTGGAACTGACACCCCGTCACTCATTCACACGGTTACTTTCCCAATCTTGACTTGGCACTCCAACCTGATGTTACACAAGGGAACGCTTGGTTTCTGCCCCAATCCACAAATTATCACGCTCTTGAGTAACATGTCAGAAAGAGTGAAAATACTTCCATCTCTTACTATTAGATGCCGAGGAAAAGTGACGACTGCAGATGCTGGAGATCCGAGTTGGAAAGTATGCGGCTGGAAAAGCACAGCAGGTTGGCAGCATCGAGGGACAGAAGAGTTGACGTTTCAGGCATAAATCCTTCATCAGGAAAGTGGGGTTACGTGAGGGAGAAGGGGGTTGTGAATTACATAGGAGGGTGGAGGTGGAGCTGTGTGGAAGGGAGCTTGGAAGGCGATAGGTAGATGCAGGTGGGGGTGATGGTGATTGGTCGGAGAAGAGGGTGAATTGGATAGGTGGTGGGACAGCTGGAACCCTCAAACTTTACCGCATCAAACTTGGCTTCACCAATTTCCAAATCTCACCTCCCCCAACCTCATCCCAGATCCAACCATTCAAATTAACACCGCTCTCTTGAACTATCTTAATTATTCATCTTCCTTCCCAAGTACCGACTCCACCCTCCCCTACGACATATCACTATCACTCCCACCTACATCTTATTATCGCCTTCCCAATGACCCTCCTGCCTGCCCAGCTCCTAACCACTTATTTATCTTTCAGCCCCTTTGTCCCCCCTCCACATTCCTGACAATGGGTTTATGCCTGATATGTCGATTGTCCTGCTCTTCGGGTGCTGCCTGGTCAGTTGTGCTTTTCCGGCTCCTCACTTCTCAAATATTAGACACTGAACAGATCCCGTAACTCACAAAATTATAACTTCTTGTCCTCCTCCCCCAACTCCGTTTTTTTTTCTTATTAAACTTTATCCACAGAGGCGAATTCTTTATGGAGATCAGACACTGACTCCATACCCAACCACTGTCTCGGCTGTGCACTCGTCTGCAGTTCCTCAGCTCCACTTGGAATCTCCTTTTCCAGGTTCACAAATGCCACTGGCTTAGCCTCTTTTACCACATCTTTTCCCAAAGTGCCTTCCTTCAATGCTCAGCACCGTGTGTCCCACTTTACTGCAGTGAAAACACCTATTCCCAGTACCCTTCTTAAACCATCCGCACTGTAATTTTGTGTTCCACTCCCTTATAGTGAGAACACCTGAAGCCTTTCACCACTTTCAACCCTCTTGAGCTTTTTTTATTCACTTGTGGTAAAGTATTGCCAGTGAGCTTTATTCTATGTTTTGCAGTGGAGGATCTCCCGTTCTCCCAATTTCTAACCCTCACAGGATGAAAATTCTCCCAGAAGCTAAATTTCATCTCATGTACCAATGCACATTTACCTGCCATTTCTGCTGTGCTTCTCATTTCTTGAATTTCATTCACATGATTTCTTACCATCTCTGGAAGTGAGTCTCTAAACTCCTCCAGCAGAATAATCTCCCTTCAAGCCTCTCAGATCTTGTCCATTTCTAAGGCCTGCACCCATTTCTCAAAAAAAACTGTGATTACGTCTTTCAAACTCAACATCAGGCTGACTAGGTCCGTCTCTATATTTCTAAACAGCTGTCTATTTGCTTCTAGTACCAATTCATAAGCACTCAAAATAGCCTGTTTGACATCTAAATAATCTCTTTCTCCCTCATGGGACAGCACTGCACATAGCTTTCAAGCTGTGCCCACCAGCTTAGTCTGAACTAGCATTACCCACAAGTTCACTAGACACGCCATCTGTCCAGCCAATTTTGTAAACATAATAAAAATAGGTTTCGACATTTTCCTCACCAAAATATGGCAATATATTAACATAGTTGTATACATCTCTACATTCTCCCTTCATCTTCATCCTGCTAATTTAACTTTCTTACCTAATTGCAAACTTCTGAATTTCAAATTCTCCCTCTCCTTTTCCTCTCTTTCTCTTTCTCTTTTTTCTCTCTCTTTCGGTCTCTCTCTTTATCTTCTAACTCCAGGTGCCATATTTGCAATTTAAGTTTTTCTAACTCGCCTGCAGTTGCCTGTTTCTCTGAGACACCAAAGTACTTGACCAACTCCATTACAATTCCAGCTTTCCTTTTGTCCCTGGTTAAACCCAATTCTAATCTACTTGGTAATTTTCAAAGTATGTCCTTCCTTTTGTCTTTCTACGCCTTTTTGGCAAATTTGGGAATCATCTTCAAAGCCCAGAACCTCTTTAGTAATGTTAAAAACCATTTCTTTTAATTTAACCAACCACAAGGAAACAAAATTAAATGAATTTTCTCACCTGTTTTATTTGAAGGTCTAGGTCACTAACTGCCAAGTGATGGAATCTGCTGGGTCATTTTGTACCCTAAATCTGTTCAAATCCCATACGAAAAGCCCTCAAACTATTATGATGTCAATGTTGAACCCCTCTGTTAATTAAAACCACACACCCAGAAAAGCTCACCACGCCTCATAATCTGATGAAACATCAGTGACAGAGAAGTCCCAAATTCCACTATTAAAATAAAAATAACAATTTACCAGTATCTAAGTTAACTCGCTGAGCTGGAAGGTTTGTTTTCAGATGTTTCGTCACCATGACTAGGCAACATCATCAGTAAGAGTCTTCAGTGCCACACTGGTGGCATGTCCCACCTCGTTATTTATAGGTTTTGGTTTCTTAAGTTGGGTGATGTCATTTCCAGTTCTTTTTTTCTCAAGGGAAGGTCGATAGGATCTAAATTGATGCGTTTATTAATGTGCTTCTGGTTGGAAGGACATGCCTCTCAGAACTTTCGTGCGTGTCTTTGTTTCGCCTTTCCGAGGATGTGTATATAGTCCCAGTCAAAGTGATGTTCTTCCTTGTCTGTATGTACGGAAACCAGTGATAATGGGTCATGTCCTTTGGTGGCCCGTTGATGCTCATGTATCATGGTAACATGACAATAGGACAGTTTGAAATGGAGGAAAAAGGATTTTATATACACTGTTTAATCAGTGTGTGTTCAGATAAGGAAGATTGTTCAAATGTGGAGACACAGTTAACGAAAAATGGTGCACATGATGTATAACATTTATAAAGCATTAATACATTATTTGAACCTCATCTGAAGTGATATGTTCCCCTTCTCTCAACGTTCCCTCTTTTTTGGGATTTCCTACTCTTGTCTCTCATTCTTTTCAGAATGTGTGTTATAAATCTTGCTTATAGTATCCCAACTTATTTCAGTTAATCCGCTTTCTACCGGGAATTCAATATATTGGCCTGTTGGGTTCTTTTCAAAACTCGCGTCTGTCATATTATTGGAGAGAAAAATTCTGGTATCAGACCCAGCATTTGAACATATTACTTTGTTGTACATGCACTGTACAAAGGACCAGAGCGCACAGGAATTGCCAAAACATTGCGGGATGTACAAGCACTTCTTTCGATATTCTAGTTTTCTCATTTTTCTTATCTCCAAATCTACATTCTGTCTCTCGTTCTCTCTTTTTATCTAGTTAAGAAATTCCCCAATTATTCTTCGTGTCCCATCTCTCAAAACTCCTTCTTTCGGTTTATATCTATTGCTCTCATCTCGATGTAATGTGATTGTAAGTGAGTAACGTAAGCAGTGGGATGAGTTGTCCAGACTTAATTGGAAGAGGAGCCGAACAGGAAAGACGATGGTGCAGCAATGGCAGGAGTTTCTGGGGATAATTTGGAGGATATACGAAATTCATTCCAAAGGAGATGCAACATACTCATGGGAGGACAGAGCAGCCATGAGCGATGAGGTATCAAAGCAAAAGAGGAAACATACAATGTGGTGAAGATGGTTGGGAATCCAAAGAATTCAGTGGCTCTGAAATTACGTAAGGCTGGCATCACTGACACTACAGAGCTCTTAATCATAGTCAGAGTGAGAAACACAGGGAAACACATTCATCTTAAACACAGAAGATGGCATGACTGAAGGAAAACTGCAGATGAATTAGATAATTGAATAAAATCAGTTAAATGCTTTTGTGGAATGTATCAGATTGAAAGCAGTACCCGGGGAGAGACCCTCAGCAGAACGAGGATTTTGAAAATGAAAGTATGAGCACATCCGAAACCAGAGTAGGTCACTGTGTAGAGGACTGATGGGTGAATGCGTCTCGATGTGAGCTAGGGGACAGACAGCAGAATTGCATTGCAGATATTGAAGCTCAAAACTGTGTATTCGTGTAGTGCTGTAAACCACAGCAGCAGGAGAAGCAGGCCTGCATTCAACCAAACCTGTAACATTTTGCCCGGGATAATCTCCTCAGTCTGCCATTACCATCAACACGATCTATGGTCCAGTGACGAGTGTGGGTGAACGTGTCAGAACCACGTGAACGTAAACCTCATGCTAACACATTAAAGCTCCCGTACTTGACCAAGAGATCTGATTGAAGCCCTGCAGTCCTGCCACATTCAGTCATAAATGGTGATGGATGATGAAACATTTAACGGAGGAAAGGGCTGCACAAACATCCCCATCCTAAATAATGAACAGTCCTGCATATCAGTGTAAAAGTCAAGGACGTAGTACCTACACCATTCTCAGCCAGAAGTGTTGAGTCAATGATCCACCTCACCCTCGCCATGATGCCCGCAGCATCACAGATACCAGCCTTGAACCAATTTGATTCACTGCACGTGACAGGAAGAAACAGCTGAACACGGTAGATCCGACAAAGGCAATGTGCCCTGACCCCATTCCTGCAATAGGACTGAAGACGTGTGCAGCATAACAAGCGTTGTCCCTGGGGAAGCTGTTTTGTTCCAGCTCCATATCCGTGGCAATGTGGAAAATTACTCAGTTTTGTCCACTCCCCTAAGACGGGTATAATTACAATCTGACCAATTATCTCCCCCTCAGTTCCATGCGACAGTCAAATTTGTAGGAGTTCTTTTCGACAGAGCTGTCAAACAGTACACAAATAACCTGTATAGAGTGGTTTCAGATAGGTCCCCCTGTGGAGATGATGCTGGAAATGTCATTGGATTACTAATCCATACCAGGCTAATGCTCTGGCAGCTGGTGTAAGTTAAAAACAATTAATACAATATCGAGATTTAAAATCTAGTAGCTGTTATAGTTACCCTGAAGCCAATGTCGATTGTAAACAGCTGTTTGCTTCCCCAATGTACTTTCAGGAAGTGAATCTCCTGTGGTTTCCTGGTTTCACGGAAAAGTGACTCCAAACACACCGACATGTGATAAACCCTTCAATGGTCTCTGAAATGGCTCAAAATTATCATCCCTGCTTCTATTCAGTTTCGCCCTGTCAGAGTTTTATACGTTTCACTGAGATCTCCACTCGTTTTCCTAATACCCATGGAATAAAGGCACAATTTCCCCAAATCTGCTCCCACAACAAACCTGTCATCCCAGAGACAAGTCTGATTATCTTTTGCTGCTCTCCCACAATGTCAGGTTTGTCCTTTATTAGGTAAGGAGACCAAAACGCACACAACACTGCACAATATTCGAGATTAGGTCTCACCAAGGCCCTGTACAGCTGCAGTAAACCACCCTTACTCCTGGACTCAAATCCCCCTGAAATGAAGGTCAACACACCATTTACCTTCCTAACTGCTTTCTGTTCCTGCAAAAAATACTTTCAATGTCTAGTTTACAGGGAGATCCAGATGCTTTCCAATGTTACAGCTAACCAACTGGTGGATCTATGTACATTGGTAAGTGTCCCAGTGCCATTCCCAGTATTTTCTTCTGGCTTCAGAACACACGACCCTGTATGGATGGCGGAGGTTGGTGAACAATGAAACAAAGAGAAGCATAAGTTCATTTATAGAGTAACCTTTTTCAAACTTTTCAAATGGTAGGCTGCCGTTCTCTTTTTCCCATCAAAGGGCACAACGTTACATGTACTCACATTGTTATTCATTGCCCCGTATTTTCACAGACACTCCACTTGCCTCAGTCACCTTGGAGCTTTTCTACATCATCCTCACCTACTCACAATCTGACATTGATTAGTGCTGTCAGCAGGATTAGAAATATTGCATTTGATTCCCTCTAACAAAAGTTTGTTGTGTATTTGAAATAGCTAGAGCCCAAGCACTGAATCCTGCTATACCCCCGAGTCCTCTGCTCTAAACAGCATCGATTTATTCCTACTGACTGTTCTCTGTTAGCTCTCCCATTCTCAAGCCATGCCTTCTCCCAGCCCCAGGACCATGGGATTCGAATTTACATAGTAGGCTTGGGGCTTTATCAAAAAATCTTTCTGAAAATTCACTCAAATTGCATTGATTGCTTCTCCACAGTTTTGCTAAATGTCAGTTTCACAAATATGATTCCCATTTGATAAATCTCTGGTGCCTTTGTCTCAGCTCATTACTTTCACTTAAAATACTTTCTCCGTAGCGTTTATTTGCTAATTTTATTCTATTCCCATTTTCTCTCTCCCCAGATTAAACTTTCCTAGTATTGCTGGGAAGATTGTTTTTTTTGTTTTGTTTTCTTTTGTTCTGCCATTTCCCTCTTCTCCATTCTCCATTCTCTGGATTCATACTGGAACGAAGCTGCACTTTTTCTCCCTTAATTTTGCCATTGCCGTACTTTTTGAAGCTATTACAAGTTAATTCTTATTACCCTTGTCCATACAAAATGTACTGAAACCTATCGATTCCTGCCATAAGTTTCTCAATGATTGACCTTGCACAACCATGCACTCATAGAAGCATAGACTCTGCACCGCCAGAAATATAGCACGGTCTACATTCGTCCACTTTTCTACATGAGCCCCATAGCTGGGAAGATTATGACAGTTCAAGAGGTCGTCCAAGTACTTTGTAACAGTTGTGAGGTTACCCGTGATAACTCCCTCTCCGGTATTGCATTCCAGATCCCAAAAGCCTGTGGGTAAAAAGCGATCCTCAAAGTCCTTTCTAAATCTCAAAGCCTTCAATTTATGAGTGTGCTCCCCCTTGTTCGTCTCCCTCTGACTTAAAGGAACAGCTGCTGTCTATCCACACTGTCCCTGTCTCTCATAATCTTATCTTCGGGATCACATCCCCCTCACCCTTCTCTGCTCCAAACTAAACAACCCGAGCTTATCCAGCCTCCCTCCATAGCTGATATGTTCCACCCCAGGAAACATCCTGGTGAATCTCCTCTACATCCCCTCCAGTGCAATCACATCCTTCCTGTAATGTGGTTCCCAGAACTATACACAGTATTCCATCTTGGCATCACCAATGCTCTGTATAGCTCTTATAATCTTTGCCTCGATGAAAAAAAGCTATTCTTACGCTTCCCTTTGCTTTCTCAACTTGTATATCAACCTGTCCAGTCATATTCACGGATGTGTGGAGAAGCTCCCTCTCAGCTCCCTAGTGTGCTGCCATTCACTGAGTACTCCGCTGTCTGGATTCTTCTTCCAAAGTGCATCACCTCATATTTATCAGGGTTAAATTCCATCTGCCATTGATCTGTCCATCTGCCCATTCCATCTGTACCTTCCTGTAACATAAAACCTTCCTTATCACTGCCAACCACCCGGTCCTTCATTGTATCAAACACAAACTGAGTTATCAAACTCTCCCCACCCCTCGTCCATATTCACAGATACAGCATTTACGAATACCACAAATAATGAAGTTACAGATCACAGAACACCAGGTTTACCCAGGCCCAACAGGATTATTCGGAGGCAATAGCTTTCGCTGCGCTGCTTCTTCATCAGGTGGTTTGCGCTTTGAAAGCTCGTGGCTCCGAATAAACCTGGTGTTGTGTGATTTTTAACTTTGGCCACCCCAGTCCAACACTGGCAACTTTGAATCACAAATACTAAGGGACACAACACTGCTCCCCTTACACCATTCGCTACCGGCCTCCAGTCACACAAACAGGCTTCTACCACCACCCTATGACTTGTACCATGAAAGTTGATTTAGATGCAAATTCGCAAGTCACGAATGACTCCTACTGTTGCCTAGTTATTCTGTTCTACTTGACACACTTGCTGAATACCTGGGGATTCTCCCTCAACTTGCCTTCAGCAGATTTCTATGCCCCTGTATTAGTCAGTCCTCTCCGAGTGAAAAATTTCCTCCTTCTTGCAGTCTTAAATGGCCTGTCCCTTATCCTGCCATTATTTGCCTTAATAGAGTAGACAGCCAGAGAAACAACCTGTTTATTTCCACCTTGTCACGTGTTTAGTAAATTTTCTAAATTTCACTGTGATCACCTCTCGTTCTTTGAAATCCTAGAGAACACAGGCCGATTTTCTGCATCAGACAATCTCGCCATCTGAGGGACGAATCTGGAGAATGTCCATTGCACTTCCTCTGTGGTCAGCATATTCTTTCTTAGTTTAGATCACCAAAATTGTACACAATATCCCAGGTACAGTCTCACCAACTCTGTACACAATACTCCAGGTACAGTCTCACCAACCCTGTACACAATCACCCAGGTACAGTCTCACCAATACACTATGAAACTACTTCAACATTTTATTGCATCGATATTCTGATTTCTTTAATTGAAGGTAAACCCAACTTTAACTTTCCACTTACATATATACTTCCAAATACCCTTCAAAAATTCCAAAGTTATCAAGTATGATTTCCTTTCTAAAATGCATACTGATTCTCTCCAATGTTAATTTCGAAATATCCAATATCGCATCCTGTCTCATAGATTCCAAATGTTTCTCCACAGATGTCAAGTTAATTGATCTGCATTTCGTCATACTATCACTTTTCCCCTTTCCAGATGCCTGTACCCATTCCATTCATCCACCTACCATGCTTGAATCACGTTTATTAACTTCCATTTATCTACAATGGCTTTCCAACCTCTTGGAATCCAGAGGAAAATAAAACATAGTCATTGGCAGTGCAATTAATACTTCTATTGCTGATTTTTTTCTGACATTTTGAAATGAATTCCATCTGTTTCGTTAGACATGGCAATGCTCCATACAGCTCCACGTTCAAGTGACACCTTGTCACTGATACGAATTGACTTTGTGCCTTTCGTTCCACAAGCCCCATGTGATCACTTGGTATTTCTGGGTGATTTTCTGGGTCTTCCTCCATGAAGGCAGATGCAAAGTAACTGGTTATTTTCTCGGCCATTTCCCTGCTCTCCACAATAAGCAATCCTCTTCCGATTACAAATTTCCACATTTGACCATGCTTTTATTTTGTTTCCATTGAAATATACATCGTAGATTTATGCAGTCTTTGTCCCTGTTAGTTAGCATGCATGTTCGCTTTTTGATTTCCTTATCAGTTTCATGGCCCTCCTTTTCTGGATTGTAAATTTCTGACATTTCTCAGGTTTCCACAATGTCGGGATTTCTTCTGAAGTCACTTCTTATGATTAATATAATCTTTATTTTATTATGTTAATCATCATGAAGTCAGTTTCTCACCTTGGGTGTTTTTCCTTCAAGAAATAGACTTTTGTTTCAGACTTTGCAGTATTTCTATAAACCAGATATATCCAAGAATATTGCAAGAGGACAGAGAAGAGATTGCGGGGGGCGGGCTGATAATTTTACATCATTGCTGACCATGGGTGAGGTCCCAGATGACTGGAGGTCACGGAATGCTGTGCCCTTATTCAAGAAAGGCTACAAAGAAAATCCTGGAAATTATAGACCAGTAAACTGGACATCTAGTAGGTAAGATTCTGAGAGATAAGATAAGCATACATTTGGAAAGACAGGATGTGATTAGGAGCAGTCAGCATGGATTTGTGTATGGGAGATCATGGCTGACAAATTTATTAAGAGTTTTTTGATGAAAAAGTGTCCAGCAACGTTGATGAGGGCAGGGTGATATACATAGTCCAATTGATTTTAGTGAGGTTCCCATGGTACGCTGCTCTGGAATGTTAGTTTGCATGGAATTGAGAGGGAACAGGGCAAATTAGATACAAAATTGTCTTGATGGAAGGAAGCAGAGAGTAATAGTGGAAGGATGCTTGTCAGACTGGAGGCCTGTCACCAGTGGAGTGCCTCAGTGTTCGGTGCTGGGACATTACTGTTTTACATTATGTATAATGATTTAGTTTAGAATGTACAAGGTATGATTAATAAGATTGTAGATGATAATAAATAATTTGTTATCTTGGACAGTAAGGAAGGTTGTCAGACATTGCAGCAGGATCTTGATCAGCTGGGAAAATGGGCCAAGAAACGGCAAGTGGAGTTGAATGTGGATTAATGCGAGTTCTTGCATTTTGCAAAGTCAGTTCAAGATCGGAGTTTAATGGTGAATGGTTGGGCTTTAAGGGTTGTAGTGGAACAGACGGACCCTGGATTTCAGGTGCACGGTTTCCTGAAAGTTGATTCAGAGATAGTCAGGACAGTGAAGAAGGCTTTTGGCACACTGACCTTCATCAGTCAGTGCATTGAATATCGAAGTTGCGGAGTTACGTTGCAGTTATACAGCATGCTGGTGAGGCCATACTTGTAGCATTATGTTCAGTGTTGTTCACTTTGTTAAGGGAAGTATGTTATTAAACTGGAAAGAGTGCAAAGGAAATTTAGAAGGTTGTTGCCAAGAACTTGGTATTTCTGGATTTTAAGGAGAGGTTCGACAAGCTAGGACATTTTACTTTAGAGTGTATGTGACTGATGGGGGATCTGATGGAAGTGTATAAGATCATGGGAGGCATGAATGCACTCAGTCTTTTTCCCCAGGGTTCACCAATCCCGGACGACAGGACATCAATTTAAGGTCAGAGGAGAAAGAATAAAAGGGAATCTGAGGGACAACTGTTTTACACAGAGGGTGGCATGCATATAGAATGAGCTGCCAGTGGAAATGGTTGAGGCGGGTACATTATCCACATTTGACAGGCATTTGGGCAAATACATGGATATGCAATGATTAGAAGGATACCGGGCAATAGCAGGGAAATTGTGTTAGTGTGAATGGACATTTTGTTCGGAATGGACCACTTTGGGCCGAAGGAAATATCTCCGTGCTGTAGCACTCTTTGACTCGAACAACTATTGCTTATCTCTTACTGAATGTTGTATTGTATTTTTCCAATTCACTGGAGGGAACTTGACCCTCCAGCCTCCAGGCTTATACGATGTTTGACTATAATGTTCAAAATTTCTATATTGCATGCAGACATAGAAATTGAACATTACAGCGCAGTACAGGCCCTCCGGCCCTCGGTGTTGCGCCGCCCTGTCATACTAATCTGAAGCCCATCCCACCTACACTATTCCACGTACGTCCATATGCTTGTGTAATGACGACTTAAATGCACTTAAACTTGGCAAATCTACTACTGTTGCACGCAAAGCATTCCATACCCTTACTACTCTCGAAGGAAAGAACGGTATGTAAAATGCAACATGTTAATGTCACAATTCATCAAAAGCTGCTTCAGAGCAAGGTTAGTAATTAGTCTTTCTGACCACACAACACCAAAACGAAATAACCTGCTCAGTAGTTGGTTACACAGCATACTCTTCAACCTACATGATACACAATTATGGAATTTATTTGCCACAACACTAGCTGTCATTTCGTTAACGCAGTTTCAATGCAACTTTATGCTATCTATTATTACTGCAGCACCAACGATTATTTGTTACTCATTCACAGGATGAGAGTGTCGCTGGATATCCAGCATTTATTGCCCATGCCAGAGGGCGGTTAGGAGTCAACAGCCCTGCCTTGGGTCTGGATCACATACAGGCCAGACCTGGCAAGAACAGCAGTTTTCTTCACTGAAAGAAATCAGTGAAACAAATGAATATTTCCAACAATGGATTCCTGGTCATCATTAACCCTTGATTCCAGATACTTATTGAATTCAAATTCAACCATCCGCCATGACAGAATTCATACTTGGGTACTCAGAACATTCCCTGTGTCTCGAGGTTAAGACCCCAGCGATAGTATCACGAGGCCATTGCTTCCCCTTGCATATACTTGCATATTCAATTTCCAGAGCATATGATGCAAAATATTTGCGCCACCCTTTTGGTCTCGATATATAGCACACCAATGTTTGCTTCTCCTTGCCATTTGTAAGATCCACCCAAACTGGTTCTGTGGAATCTGAGGGACAGGGTCTGTGGCGTTGTTAGCGACAGACTTGTACAAGACAAACAGGGAAACTCGCCTCGATGCGGAGATGATCTGAAGAACTGGTCAGCAACAGTGGACAAGGATCAATATCCTGCCCGTTCTGTCAGGATAAGTGTCACCATATTATTCTGCTCCCTCACACTCACTGTATATCTGTTCTAGCACCTACCCAGAACAAGGCTCACTCTGTCTCCAAATAAGGCTCAAGCACAACCACACTCACTGTTTAATTCAGCACCTTCCCTCCCCCACTTTTTCTGCCACTGACGCAATAGCCCCGCACATAAATACCACTGCGCAGATATAAAACTGTGGTCAGACTCCCTCCCTACACTTCACCCTTCCCCCTTCCCCTATACCAGCATTAACAGCAGTGAAACCTACACTCACCCTCACTCCATCCCTCCTCTTCTCCCATTCCAGGATAAACAGCCTTGAATAGGTCATAAAGGGCCATGCCAGGTATGAGAGTGCCCGATATCCGTTCCCACACCCTCTACATCGACATGTGGGGAGGATCCTGGAACGAGCCAGAGAGGACCAGGACACCTTGTGTGGAGATTCTGAAACATCCACATCCTACCAACCAAATAAGCAGCAATTTTCAGTAAAGAGCAATTCTCAATTTAACTTGCTAGCAGTTTCAATCACATCTCTCTCACTTGAAAAAGAACAGACACTCCATTTACAGAGATGCAGGCATTAAATTACACAGGAGTATTGGTAAGCACCCCAATATACTAACTATCACAATGCATACAAGGGGATAGACATACACACATAGAAGCACACAAAGACATTTACAGTGACACAAAAAAGACACAAACACAAATAGAAACACAGTTAGAAAGTGTGATACACAGACAGACAGACATAGTCACACAAATACACAGATAACAAGCAAATGGACACACACACACATATCTACACACAGAGACACAGACACTAGAGTCATTAAGATACAAATGCATACGTTTTTGATTTATAATGAGTTCAAGGATTCTAGGGAGAAGGTAGGAGAGTGATTTTGAGGAACACATAAATTATAGAATGACATATCAGACTCGATGGGCCGAATGGCCTAATTCTGCTCCTTGTAATAATGTTCGTGTGGTGTTATGCTATCAAGTATTCTCTTCCTTTGACAGCAGCACAGGCTGGGTTTGATACTTATTTGATTGACAAGGCTGAATGGAATTGTGGGACTGAGTTGGAGGATGGAATGGTTTATGTCTATTCCTAGTTATTTTATCCTTATACATAAAAAGGGGCAGTAATTTGATGTGAGGTTAACACAGTTATTAAATAATGGGTCCCACAATGAAATAAGAATGTCCCTTTCCCTTTAGTGTTGCGCTATCTGTGGTATTCTCATCCTCAGGGAGCAGTGAAGACTCAGTTATTGAAGATATTCAAGACTGAGCTCGACTCATCTTTACTGGACAGAAGGGTCAGTGTTTATTGGGAGCAGACAGGGAATGGATGGTCAGACACAAGAGGATGAATGCATTCTGAATGGTGCCGCCGAATGGCTAACTGCTGCCTCGACCCCATGTGTTGTAGCCTCAGCCCACCCCTCAAGGCTGTTATAAAGATATACTGCCGTCCCTACCCCATGTTTTGTTCCCTCAAACCACCCCTCAATGCGATTACAGGGTATAGGCCCATCCCATTCAGCCAGACTGGATCGTTACAATGAGACTGGGGGAGACCATTCTGGCCCTTCAAGGAGTTACACAGGAATATAGAATGAACTAATTCAGCTCGTTGAGTACATTACACAGCCCAGGAGGAGGCCATTTAAAATTGCCTGAACTGCTGCACAGGAACGGGGATGCTGTCGCTAACAGGAAATATATACTAGAGATAAATTATTTTTTTTACAAAATTGTAGCTAGTTCTGCCTCGGAGACCACCGTGGGGTCATCAATGATCAATAATCTGTATCAAATATATGGTTGATGGTACTAAATGAATCAAAACTGAATGACTTTGTACACAAAGATGAACATCCAATATATCTTCAAATGGAGGTAGTGAATCTGTATTGCGATTTAGACTGGGAAGGTTAGTGAGCAAACCTTCAACAGAAATAATATAAAGTTAAAAATCACATAAAACCAGATTATAGTCCAATAGGTTTAATTGGAAGCACACTAGCTTTCGGAGTGACGGTCCTTGATCAGGTGATAGTGGAGGGCACTATCGTAACACAGAATTTATAGCTAAGATTTACAGTGTGATGTAACTGAAATTATACATTGAAAAATTGATTGTCTGTTAAGCCTTTGATCTGTTAGGATACCTGAGAGTTACATTGTACTTTGCTCAGAAACTGCATGCATTCATGTAGTACTTTGAGCTCAAAAACTGCATGAATTTATGTAAAACTCTGCTATCTCACTTTTTAGATTAGAATCAATCTAAACGTCATGGTATAGTCAGAGAACACAAGGTGCCAACACCTTCAACATGTTGTCTAGCTATCACCACTGTTAACAGCAAACCCGGGAATGCAACTTTAAAAACAAGGTTTTGTGATTTACACATGAGAGAAGTGAAACTATTACTGTATTCGAACAGATGAAAGGCTGAACAGACAATCAATGTTTCAATGTATAATTTCAGTTAAATCACACTGTAAATCATTGCTTTAAAGTCCGTGTTACGATCGAGCTCTCCACTATCACCTGATGAAGGAGCGGCGCTCCGAAAACTGCTTCCAATTAAACCAGTTGAACTATAACCTGGTGCTGTGTGATTTTTAACTTTGTACACCCCAGTCCAACACCAGCATCTCCAAATCAGAAATAATATAATGTGAGTTGTCTATTGTGGTAGGGAAGATAGAACAGCAGGAAACAATTTAAGTGGAGAGAGATCACAGAACTCTGTGATGCAGATGTTTTTCATATTCCTGGTACATGAATTATATGATGTCTGTCTGCAGATGCAGCAAGTGATTTGGAAGGTAAGTGGAATGATGCTGTTTGTGGAAACGGGTATTGGGTTTAATCAGGAATGTTTTACTCTATCTGTACGGACATTGCTAAGACCACATCTGATACACTGCATACAGTTTTGATCCTCTAAATTAATAAAAAAAAATATAACTCCTTTCGAAGATTTTAATTTCCTGAAATGAAGGCGTTTTCTTATTGGAATTATCTGTTTAGGTCTTAGATGAGAAATCTTATTGAACCACGATTTTCAGAAAAAGTATATCAGCTGGATACATATTTAATCTTGTTAAGGAGACGAAAACTAGAGAATATTTTTTTATGAATGAGATGTGTTGATATTAACACAAATATTATGAAGACATCAACCTATTTTTTTAAAAAAAGTTACGCAGACACATATAAAGATGTTATCAAATTATAAAGCGGGCACATTTTTGTTTTGCTAATGAAAGGCACTGTGCACAACAACAGCAATGATGCAGCTGCATATAGCTCATTATTATCCATTCCAGAGAATGGTCATGGAGAACTCACATTGTCCAGTTTGGTGTTCTGTTAACATTATTGTATTTTTCTACACAGAGAGGGAGAAAAATATTACTTGCATCAGAAGCAGCAGCCAATCGGTCTCTCTCTCTTACTTTATTTTGCTTGAAGACAAGGTGTAAGAGCAGAAAATCCCTGAGTCATCTTTACCACTCATGCAGGATTCCTGGAGTGGGACCATTCGGCGCAGCCATTTTGGCGCGTCCAATTTGGCGCGGCCTGTTTGGTGCAGCCCATTAAGCCGCAGACACATTTAGATACAGAACTATTTTGGCGCAGCTCATATTTATTCCTTTTCGGGCTGAGTTAAAAGCATTAATGATAGCACTAAAAATAAAAATAATGTTTATTCTCTTCAGTAAAAATGTTAAAAAGAAAAGAAAACGAAATAAGTTCATTACGAAAACTCTAAAATATTACGTTCATTCAAAATTATGGGCAATCCTCATAAATACTCGACATCATTTCTCTCACTAAGTCTTCTTACGAGTGTTTGTATTCTAGCATCTGCTTCTTTAATTTCAACGGAATATCGTGCCCTGCTATCATATGCTCATAGTAAATGTCCCTTCCTCTTTGAACTTTTCGTAAACTGTCAATAAATTTCCAAATAACTGGATGTTCCACATCAAGTTGGCACTGTCATCTCCTGTGGGCAGCTTCTGCATTATTGTTTATTCTGTCCTCATTGTTTAAAGTTCTTTCATATTAATTCCACATTCCAACTGGAAAAAAGCGGTGAACGCCGACCATATCCTCTGCGGAATCTTCAACCCATATAGTTATCCTCGAACCAGTCCAGCAGCGGTTGCAGTTCATCTGGAAGCACATCAGACAAATGATCAATAGCTTCAGGAATGTATTCAATCGGAATAAATGCAAGACCAATTATCATTTTAGCTCTGAAAGAAAACTCTGAGTCAATGTTATACTCACTCAAGTGTCTTTTTAACATTTTTACTAAAGGGAATAAACATTATTTTTATTTTTATTGCTTTGATTAATGCTTTTATCGAAGCCTGAAAAGGAATAAATATGAGCTGCACTGAAATAGTTCTGCGCCAAATGGGTCTGCGGCAAAATGGGCTGCACCAAACAGGCCGCACCAAACAGAATGAAGTACTCAGTAAATTACACAGTACAGGAGGACGCCATATAACCATCCCAGGCTGTTATGCAGAAGCAGGGGCGCCCTGGGTAGCTGTCAGGAAATGCAGAGAAGAGATCATTATTCATTTTGTGTTTGGAAAGCTGTAAAGAGTGGAATTCTTCAGGGATCTGTGTGAGGTCATCAACAAATTACAATCTATACTAATGAACCGGATGAACGAGATGGAACTCAGTTTGCTCATGCACCAGGATAGTCATTCA
>NW_025213208.1:0-945 GCF_004010195.1 Chiloscyllium plagiosum
ATAGTCCTGTTGTGTCTCTGCATTCTTCCTAACGTATCCTATGTCACTGTAGTTACTGCTCTTTTCAAACACACATCTCTGCATGCCCCAGGGATCGTATAATGTTCAGTATTGTGCGTTGTGGCCGGAGTAACATCGTTTGAATCCGAGTTACGGTATGTAATGTTCTCCCCTTTTTAACTCCTTGTGGCATGATAACTTTCTCTGATATTATGCTTTTTTTTCATCAAACCCCTCTCTCACACATCTCTGTGAGGTAAAAATCATAATTCAGACTCACCCATTCTTGGAGATTTCCCTCCCTCCCACAATCACTGACCTCCTTTAAGTTCCACCTCCCATTTCCCTTACAATTATTTTCACATTGAACCCTGTTCAGTCTGTGCTGCTGCGCTCACTGTTTCTGGGTGAACGTGCCGCAATCATACCATTGCAACCTTCAGACCAGTCAAGTCATTTCGATACTGTGGTTTTGAGATCAATGGTCAAGGAGCAGCTTTTAATGACATGGATCAGACATTATTGGAACTTCAGGCTTAGGAAAAGAACACAGGGCAGCACTGAGAAAAAAAATCACTTGCTCATTCGGCTCTATCTAGACTATTGTGTGCAGTTCTGCAATCATATTAGAACTGGAAATGATGCAGGCGTGATTTACCAGGATATTGTCTGGGTAGAAGAATTTCTGTTATGAAGAGAAATTTGATAGACTGGAGAGACTTAGAGCAGAAGAGATCGAGAGAAGACATGATTGAGATATACAAAATAATCAGGGATACGGATGGCATAGACTGAAATAAACGTTTTGCTATAATGGAGAGATCACTCACGTAGTAATAGATTTAAGAACAGAGGAGGAAATATTTGAGTGAATGCGCAGACAAACGTTTTGAAACGGCGGGTGGTTGAAATCTGGAACTCAGTGCACGCAAAGTTTGGAGAGTC
>NW_025213208.1:1032-2924 GCF_004010195.1 Chiloscyllium plagiosum
CCAAAGGTGTGCACTTCAGGTAGATGGCAAACAAACCCTGAATGGACTGTATAATCAAAGGCAAAATCAAAGACAAAAGTAGGAATTGCAGCTCATGGAAAAGCGAATGTCCATTTGGGGTCAACAGATCATTTCTTGGAACAGTTTTTGATTCGCAATGTTAAGTCTGATTTCTCTCCACTGATGCTAGCTGACCCGCTGAGCTTTTGAACTCATTTCTTTTTTTTAGGTGAATCAATAATGCGGGTTTAGAAAGATAGGGTGGGGGAGTTTGCATCTCTTCGGCTGGACAGAGCAGACTCAATTGGCCAAATGCTTTCGATCTGCAATGTGCCTAATTCCATTAACTCTGATTCTATAAGTTATTGTCCTTTTTGTAGTATTTAGTATTTCACATCTCCCCTGAAATGTGGTTTGCAGAACAGAACAATCGGCTTTTTGGGCATAAGCCACCGCCAAACAGTTACCACCCGCTGCCTGGAAGAGGAACGCCTCATATTCTGCCTTGGGACCCTGCAAGCATACGGGGTAAATGTGGATTTCAACATCTTCCTCAATTCCCCTCCCCCCAGATAATCACAGTCCGAAGCATCCAACTCGGCACCACCATCTGGAGTTATTAAGCTTTTCTCCCTCTGACTTATCACTTTCTCCCCCGCGTCCAATCAATTACCGCTTTCCCAGCTACCTTCCACACAACCCCAACTGCCGCCCATTTATCTCTCTGCTCCCACCCACACATCTCATCCCACATGAAAGGCTTATGCCACAAGCGTCGGTTCTCCTGTTCGTCGGATGCTGCCTAACCTGCTGTACTTTTCCAGCACGACAATCTCGTCCTGGCGAAGATAAATTAGCTTAGCTCAGACTCTTTATATTAGAGCAGAGAAGAGTGAGTGAGGAAGAATGAAAGTGTACAGTAAGGGGATAGATACGTGTAATAGGAATAAATTTCTTATGGGAAGTGTTTACAACCACAGAACTGCGTTAAACGCAAGAGGGAGAATAATTAGAGGAGACGTAGGAAGAATATTTTCATTCTGAGTGTTGTATCATTTGAGCTCACTGTTTCAACTTGTGGTAAAGCTATGAGTCATCAAAACACTTCAGGAGTATTTAGCCGAGTACTTGAGATGCAAGAGCACACACGGATAAGCACCAGGGATTGGAAAGTGGGGTGAAGACAAACACATATCTGATCAAAAATCCGAACACTGTACGGAAACTAGGGAGCATGAAAGCACGGGACGGGTAAAAGCATGGATACTACTGTCGATCTGTTACAAGGGGTCTGTGGAATGCTACACGAGTAAAAAGGTCACTGTGGCAGGATGGGGACACTGTGGCTGGATGGGATAAGCATAGTGGATTGCTCCTCCACCAATTAGCAGAGTCAGACTGGTCCTGAACGGTTTCTGTGACAGGCGGAGATAATAGTAATTAGTAACGTCAACCTTGCTAGCTAAATATCATCATTGCAGGTTGGGACAAGTCGTGACAATAAATATTTAGGACTTGACTTTAAATATTTAATTGATGGCCAGCCTGCTTGAAACCCTTGTAGCAGAAAAAAAGACATTAGCTATCTAATCAGCTTGGGACAGGAAAACATTTTGGTAGATGGAGTAGCTAAACATTTAATCATGACAGGTTAGTCTGGGCTGTAAGATCATTGCAGCAGAGGTGGCAGTAAAATACATAATCGTGACAACAGAACACCCTATTGGCAGAAGTAGAGCAATAATGGTTTATTGTATACTTGGAGTGAGATAATTCTGACAAACACAGTTGGGCATCCTGGTAAGCTAACAAAAATATAATTAACCAAAGGGTATAAAGAGCCACGGATCCTGAGTTTCGGAGTCGTTCAAGAACTTGCTTTTTGAGTGTCA
>NW_025213208.1:30712-31400 GCF_004010195.1 Chiloscyllium plagiosum
CTCTGTCTCTGCAACCTTCAGCAGCTCCAAGTGCAACCCCTCTCCTCCTCCCCCCACTGTGCTTTCTGACTCCCAGATTGAGCTGAGGGGCAGCTGCATGCTCCGATTTTTAGTCTGCGAGGAGCTGGAGCACATTTGAATCTCTCCTGACGTTTTTCTTGCTAACAGCTAAGGGGTGGATGGACTGCAGCGGTTCATGAATGGCAACTCTGACTGACATTCCAGGGAGTGATTAAGGATGTTGACCCAGCCAGAGACTCTCCTGTCTCATGGGCGATTGTTTTGGACGGATCCAGATGCCAGGGAATTACCCCTTCGAGGTTAGGATGTTATGCCGAGGTTGTACGGGACGTTGGCCGGGCCTCTTCGGTGAACACTGACTCCACTTCTGGTCACCCTGTTATAGGGAGGACATTATTAAGCTGGAGATGGTCCAGAAGAGATTTACCAGAATATTACCAGGAATGGAGGGTATGAGTTGTGGAGAGAGGCTGGGTAGGCTCCGACTTTGTTCACTGGAGCATAGGAGGTTGAAGGGCGACCTTTGTAGAAGTTTACAAAATCCTGAGGCGCATGGGTAGTGAATGACAGGTGTCATTTCCCACGGATGAGGAATCTCAAGATGAGGCAGCATAATTCTAAGGTGAGTGGAGGAAGATTTTAAAAAGACGTGAGCACTTTTGTTATT
>NW_025213209.1:0-13511 GCF_004010195.1 Chiloscyllium plagiosum
CCACTCTAATCTCGACCCTGGGATGGTGTCACAGGCCATGCACTCATTTCCTGCATGGACCAGTTGGCAGGAGCACTAACAGACGTCTTCAACCTCTCCTTACTCGGAGGTTCCCACCTGCTTTCTGAAAACCATTCTCATCCTGGTGTAAAAGAAAAACCAGGCAGTGTGCCTTAATGGCCACTGCCCTATGGCTCTGACATCCATCAATATGAAACGTTTCGAGAGGTTAGTCATCTCACACATCAACTCCAGCCTTCCACATTGTCTTGATCCACGACAATTCGCCTACTGTCGCAACATGTCCATCGCAAATACCATCTCCCTGGCCCTACATTCATTCCTGGAATGTCTGGATAGCAAGGACCTACGTCTGATTCCTACTTATTGGTTATAGCTCTGCTTTAACACCATAATTTCAAACAAACTCATCTCCAAACTGTAAGAGGCCTAGAACCTGCTCTCCCTCTGCAATTGGATTCACAGATCACAATCAGCAAGGATAGGCACATCACCTTCTCCAGGATAATCCTCAACATCTCAGTCCCTTTCTATATTCCTTATAGACTCCTGACCATATGGCTAAATTCCACTCTAACTTCACTTACAAGTTAGCTGATGACACCACCTTAGTGGGTCAGACCTTAAACAATGATGAGACAGTGTACAGGAAAGCGATACAGGGATTCCTTTATAATGCGATAGCTGAGTTCCTCTGCAAAATATTGTGCTTTAGAAAATTGCGCTATGGAGTACCACTACAGAAAATCACACTCTCGAAGATTACTATAGAAATTCGCTAAAGCCGCTCAGTAGCAAGCTCACTTTACCCAAACACTGACCGCAATTCGTCAGTCATCTTACAGCCAATACACACAGCCACACACATACATAAACACACACATACAGACCCTCTCTCTTTCTCATATGCACATACAGACACACCCCACACTCACACCCACACAGACACATATACCATCACACTCACACACACACTTAACAAAGCTTACAGCACACTCTACCACATGCACTCACGCCCATACACACACACTCACTCTGTCACTCCAACACACGCACACATATAAATTAATGGGGTGAATTTGTTTTTTCACAGTTAAATTTTATTTTGCTCAAAACCTGCATAAATCCGTGTAAAACTCTGTAAAACTATGTCGAGGCCTTGTCAGTCTGTCTCAACATTGGGATGCAGACAGACTTCTCATTTACGGTTAGAAAAGCTGAGCTATCTGAGAATGTAATTTCAAAGAAGTTCTGGGATTTACGTACCAAAGAACAGAAACCAGCATATCCCATTCTAAAAGATGAAAGATTTAATGTAAAATTGTTTAATGTATCACATCTCCATGAAGCTGGACTCCTTTTGCTATAAATTCTGTGATCATGATCTTATTCTCCACAACCACCTGATGAAGGAGNTTGGACTATAACCTGGTGTTGTGTGATTTTTAACTTTGTACACCCCAGTCCAACACCTGCATGTCTAAGTCACGGTTAAAAAAAGGCACCAATGCCTCTACTTTTCAGAAGGCTAAAGAAATTTGCCATGTCCACATTGACTCTTACCAATTCTTATAGCTATACCATAGAAAGCATCTTATCTGAATGCATCACAGCTTGGTTTGGCAATTGGTCTGCCACAAGAAATTACAGAGAATTGTGAACATAGTCCAGTCCAACATGAAAACCAACCTTCCTTCCATTGACTCTGTCTACCTTTCCCACTGTCTCGGGAAAGCAGCCAACATCATCAAAGCCCCCTCCCACCCATTCTCTTCCACCCTCTTTAGTCAGGCAAGAGATATAGAAGGTTGAAAACATGTACTAACAAATTCAATAACAGCTTCTTCCCTGCTGTTATCAGACTTATGAACAAACCTCTCATATGTTCAAGTCAATCTTTCTCTGCAGCAGTAACACTAAATTCTGTATTCTGCTCTATTACCTGATGCAGTTTTGTACGGTGTGATTTACCTGAATAGTATACAAAGTAATATTTTTCACTATCTCAGCACAAGCAACCCCAATAAAATAATATAAAATCACTCTGTACCTGCCTGCCTTCAGCTAGTCAGTTTTGAAAGTTACGGGTAATCTGACCATCTCTTTAAAAATGTAAACTGCAATCAACAGTCTAATGGGTTTAAACTGTAAGGAGAATGGAATTCCTGACTGTTCTCTGTCCATCCTGGTAATTATTATTAACACAGAGAACAGCATCTTAGAATTAGCATGGCGCCTGATGCAATGTAATTTTTGAGCTTGCTTGCTTTCATTCCAAATCATCAAAGGGTATAACATTCACTGATGTATCTCTTCTTCCAAACATTGTAATGTGTAGCTTTGCTGCACCAGCTGTCTAACAGATGCTGGCTGCCTTGAAATTGGTAACATTGGCAACCAATATCCAAGGAATTCTTGATTATTTCACAGGATGCAGGTGTTGCTGGCGAGCATTAGAAATTTCTAATTGCCCTTGAGTCAGGCAAAACCATCTTGAATTGCTGCAGTCCAGTCCATATTTCTGCCAGGAAGACGATTTCATGATTTTGACCCAGCAACAATAAAGGAACTGGAAACCTTACTTTTATTTTAAAGATGAGAAGTATTCACCAAGCCTGCTCATAAATCAATTGCTTCTCCTGCACTTGCTGTGGTTCATGATGTCAGTCTGTTTCTGGTCTCACTGCTGGTCAGCATCTCAGCCCAGGCCTTTTATCCTTTCTCACTCAGTTCTCACTCTGGAGAAGTTACCTTTTGCGGTAAACCCTAGTTAAAGCACCTCTGCACCAAATTCCCACTTTGAGCCAAATACGTTTCTTAGTTAGGACAATGTGTGGCTTGAGTGAGGCCTGCAGGTTATGACCTTCCCCAATGTTTGCTACCTTTGCCCTTCTACGTGGTAGAGACTGTAGGTTTGGAATACTCTGTCAAAGGATCTTTGATCCTTTGCTGGTGAACTGTATATTTAATGAATTCAAGATGTAGAATTCCTGTCGTTCCATGCCTTGGGAAATCACTTGCTCAACTTACTATGCAAATGCAAATCAAACTACATGTTTCAGTCAGTGATTAATGCAACTAACGTAATGGGTGTATCCAGACAATCTGCTCATCTTTCCAGCGCCACTCTTCAATTATCAAAGTTAATGAATCACATCCTTCTTGGATGCACCTTTCCTTGTTAATACAAACTGACGACTTGATATTATGCTGCCCTCAAAATGTGCTGTGATGGAATATTATACTTTGAATTTTAATGTGTTTTGTGATACAATTCTCAAGAGAGGGAACCTAAGCTAAAATATTCAAATTTACTGGATGAGTCCCAGATGAAGAAACTTTCAACAAAATTCCACTTTACTTGAACATAATCAATACCAACTAAAGTGAAACAAGAATTCATAGATAAATGATCATTCAAATAAAGGAGTAAATTTCTTTCCAATTATTTGATACAATGCACAACCAGAAACACCCATATCATTCCCTGCAGAAGTGTGGTTCTGTTAGGGCATACAGTTTCACAATATAGTGTTTCTTATTTATGCAATGCAGGTCCAGAGCCCTATCCAAATGCAGCATTCACCTTCAAGTCTCATGGGTTTGATTATCATCATCAACACACACTTTCCAAGGCCTCTCTTGGACTGCAAAATCCTGGGGATCTAGCTTTCCAGAGTTGTTTTCCAACTAACCAACCGACCAATAACAATGTAGCTCATGGTTTGGCCATTTATGAGCTCTTCAGCATCTCTTAGACAACTGTCCAACTGTCCAATGTTTAGATTATCTTGGTCAAATAAAAGTCAGAGTGAGTTTTCTTTCTTCACCTTGCAAATGTTGTGTGCCTCCTTCTGGCTCTTTGAGTCTGCATCTGCACCGGCCTGTCACTGGTCTTGGTATTATAAGGCTCCCCCCCCAACCCCCGGAATGGTAATTTCACTCTATTCATGGAGAAAATGGTCTTCAGGAAAAGTCCTTTTCATTCTGAATTCTCTTCTTTGTTACTAGGATAAAGGTCTGCCTCATTCTTTATTCATTTATGAAATATAAATGTCTCTAGCAAAAATACTGGTTGCCATTCATTCAGTTCCCTTGACAGTGAGTTGCCTTCATGAATTGCCGCAGTCTATGTGCTTCAGGCATGTCTACAGCTCCACACCTGAACCTCAGAGGCAAGGTGACAGTGACATTCCTTAACATCAAAGCAGCAATCCACTCAGTGTGACATCAAGGATCCTTAGCAAAACTGGTGTCAAAATGAAACAGGACAAAAATCCTTTGCTGGTTGGAGTCATACTTAGCAAAAAGGATCATGGTTGTTGCTGTTGGACGTCAATTCTGTCTGTCCCAGGACATCTTTGCCAGAGTTCTTCAGAGTAGTGTCCTAGGCTCAACCACCTTCAGCTGCTTTATTAATGGCCTACCCATCATAAGGTCAGAAGAGGAATGATCACTGACGATTGCACAATGTTCAGAAGTATTTGTGACTCCTGGCATTGAAGGGATATTGTGTCATTGCATCATCTGACATTAAATTCAAATTTGCCATTGTGCTTTGTTTGCCAGGCTGTGTTGCTGCCAAGAGCTGAAAAACGTGTTGCTGGAAAAGCGCAGCAGGTCAGGCAGCAACCGAGGAGCAGGAGAGTCGACGTTTCGGGCACAAGCCCTTCTCCTGTGTTGTTGCCAGGCAGCTTCAGCTAAAAGAACAAAAACAGAAATTACTGGAAAAGCTCAGCAGGTTTGGCAGCATCTGTGGAGAGAAATCAGAGTTAACATTTCAGGTTGACTGACCCCTGAGGAAGGGTCACTTGACGCAAAGCATTAAATCTGATTTCTCTCCACAGATGCTGCCAGACCCATTGAGCTTTTCCAGTAATTTCTGTTTTTGTTTCTGATTTACAGTGTCTGTAGTTCTTTAGATTTTACCTTCAGTTATAGTTTCAGCAATGAACTTGAAAAGGTCAAGAGTGGTGAAGGTGACATAAGGGATGCTTGCTTTCATTAGCTGGGGTGAAGTATATAGGAGGAGGGAAGCCTTGTTGCAACTTTATAGGCGCAGTAGTAGTTTGGCGCCTGGAAAAGTGCAGCAGGTCAGGCAGCAACCGAGGAGCAGGAGAGTCGACGTTTCGGGCACGAGCCCTTCTCCTGTGTTGCTGCCAGGCAGCTTCAGCTAAAAGAACAAAAACAGAAATTGCTGGAAAAGCTCAGCAGGTTTGGCAGCATCTGTGGAGAGAAATCAGAGTTAACATTTCAGGTTGACTGACCCCTGAGGAAGGGTCACTTGACGCAAAGCATTAAATCTGATTTCTCTCCACAGATGCTGCCAGACCACTGGATGCTGCAGCTTTTCCAGTAATTTCTGTTTTTGTTTCTGATTTACAGTGTCTGTAGTTCTTTAGAGTTTACCTTCAGTTATAGTTTCAGCAATGAACTTGAAAAGGTCAAGAGTGGTGAAGGTGACATAAGGGATGCTTGCTTTCATTAGCTGGGGTGAAGTATATAGGAGCAGGGAAGCCTTGTTGCAACTTTATAGAGAATTGGTTAGGTCACAAATGGAATACAGCGTGTAGTCCTGGTCACCACACTATCAGAAGGATGTCATTGCACTGGAGAGAGTGCAGAGAAGATTCACCAGGATGTTGCCTGGGATGGAACGTTTTGGTTATGACAAGACACTGGGTAGCCTGAGTTTGATTTACCTGGAACAGAGAAGATTGAAGGGGGATCTAACTGAGGGATCCATAATTATGAGAGGGTAAATTGTGAGACTTTTTTCCCTATGGCAGATGTGAGTAAGACAAGGGGGTATAAATTTAAGGTGCAGTCTAGGTGATCTAGGTCGGCTCTGAGGAAATTATTTTTCACCCAGAGGATAGTAAAAATGTGGAATATTGTGCCTTAGAGGATGGTGGAGGCAAGTACTCCTGCAACTTGGAAGAAATATCTGAACGAGCACTTAAGATAACAGGCATATTTGGCTGTAAACCAATTGCAGGTAAAAGGGATAGTATAGTTTGGTGTTTGTTGGTTGCTGGGTTGAAAGGCCTGTTTCTATGCTGTATGACCCAATGACTTGCTTGTTCTGCTATTCAATAAGATCATGGCTGATCTAATTTATTCCAATATCCACATTCCCATCTATTCCTGAGAATATTGGATTCCATTATCTAATAAGTATCTCCTTACAAGTCTTAAAAGTATTCAATGATCTAGTGTCCTCTGCCTTCTGAGGCAGACAGTTCAACCCTCGAAAGACAAAAATTCTCCTCTTCTCTGTCCCTAATTTTAAATCAGAATCTCTGGTTCTGGAACAAAAATAGAAATTAATGGAGAAGCTCAGCTGAGCTCTTTGTTTTATTCCATAGTTCTTGACCAAACCACAAGAATAAACATCCTTTCAACATTCCCATTTCTGCCATCCCTGGGTAGTCATGGATGCCCATTCTGTTGACAGTATGAGACATTCATCTTACGGTAATGTAAGTTAAATAAGTGGAATTCTTCTATTTGGGTTTTACGTGAGTCTAGGAAGCCTGGTGATATCTTCTACCAATTGCCCTTTTGACTGTCTGTTCAACAAACAATACTTTCTTTATCTGTGGTTTCATGGCTGGTTATGCATCAAACAGCTGCTCAATGACTCATGCCTTCTTGAACAGTTGCGAGATGGCTGTCTATTTCTTGATTCGGAGATGCCGGTGTTGGACTGGGGTGTACAAAGTTAAAAATCACACAACACCAGATTATAGTCCAACAGGTTTAATTGGAAGCACTAGCTTTCAGAGCGATGTTCCTTCATCAGGTGGTAGTGGAGGGCTCGATCGTAACACAGAATTTATAGCAAACATTTACAGTGTGATGTAACTGAAATTATACATTGAAAAACTGATTGAAAGAAGTGAAACTATCACTGTATTCTAACAGATGAAAGGCTTAACAGACAATCAGTTTTTCAATGTATAATTTCAGTTACATCACACTGTAAATTTTTGCTATAAATTCTATGTTACGATCGAGCCCTCCACAATCACCTGATGAAGGAGCGTCGCTCCGAAAGCTAGTGTGCTTCCAATTAAACCTGTTGGACTATAACCTGGTGTTGGGTGATTTTTGTCTATTTCTTGGTCAGTTTGCTGTCATTTGCAATTAGTTTAACACTTTCTGCCGTTTGAATAAAGTCAAGACACGCATTCTTGCTCAAAGGTGTGAATCCTTGATTGTGAAGTATACATTCATTCTCTACTCTCTGACACCTCTTTTATTGCAGAGTTGCTTTAGGTTAAAAATCACACAACACCGGGTTATAGTCCAACAGGTTTAATTGGAAGCACTAGCTTTCGGAGTGACGCTCCTTCATCAGGTGGTTTTGGAGGATATAATTGTCAGGCACAGAATTTATAGCAAAGATTTACAGTGTGATGTAACTGAAATTATACATTGAAAAATACCTTGATTGTCTGTTGAGTCTTACTGTATTCTAACAGATGAAAGGCTTAACAGACAATCAATTCTTCAATGTATAATTTCAGTTACATCACACTGCAAATTTTTGCTATAAATTCTGTGTTACGACCGAGCCCTGTTGAAGGTGTTAGCCCCCTGTGTTCTCTGTCTATGACCTGATGTTTAGATTGATTCTAATCTAAAAAGTGAGATAACAGAGTTTTACATGAATTCATCAAGGTATTTTTCAATGTATAATTTCAGTTACATCACACTGTAAACTTTTGCTATAAATTCTATGCCTTACAATTGTATCCTCCACTATCACCTGATGAAGGAGCGTCACTCCGAAAGCTAGTGCTTCCAATTAAACCTGTTGGACTATAACCTGGTGTTGTGTGATTTTTTACTTTGTACACCCCAGTCCAACACCAGCATCTCCGAATCATAGTTGCTTTAGCTTGCCTTTAACATTAAAGATCGATATTTCCTGAACCATGTAATTTCACAGTTGTAGGTTATAACCTTTGTATTTTTTCACCCTCAGTAGATGATCTGTAAATAGGGTGACACTTGCCCCGGTGTCAAGCTTAAAATGAACAAAATATCTACTGACATAAATTTCTTCCAGCCAAAATAATTAGCTTCGATCATTAATTTCCTCTAGAAATTCACTTGTTTCCTCTTACATTGTGGGTTGCTTGGCCTCACTAACTGCTTTGTGTGAGTAGATATTTGACATGTTGCTGCTCTGTAACTGTATTCTACTTCTGCTAATCATTTGGAAGTGATCTATTGTTTAACAGAAGTAGCATTCTTTACTTTTATTCACTGAGAGGACGTGAACATTTATAGCGACATCAGTTTTTATTGATCATCACTAATTGCCCAGAGGGCAGTTAAGAGTTAACCACATTGCTGTGGGCCTGAAGTCATATGTACACCAGACCAGGCAAGGATTTGGCTGAAACGTCAACTCTCCTCCCCCTCGGATGCTGCCTGACCTGCTGTGCTTTTCCAGCACCACTCTCGACAGATTTCCTTCCCTCAGGGGCATTAGTGAACCAGATGGGTTTTTCCAACAATCAACAATGAATTAATTGTCATCCTTACACCATTAATTCTTATTTTAAATTCAAAATCCATCATCTGCCAATGCCTAGAAATTTAACAACAATCAACAAAAACAGAAATTACTGGAAAAGCTTAGTGGGTCTGGCAGCATCTGTGGAGAGAGATCAAAGTTAACTTTTCAGGTCCAGTGACCCTTCCTCAGAAGATGGTAGCTAGGAAAAAGCTGTGTTTTTATATGTAGAAGATAAGGTAGGTAAGGGGGTTAAGGGGTAACTGTTAGCTGGAGATAGTGCCCAAAGAGAGCGAAGAAATGTCGGACAAAGAAGTGGATAATGATCATCCTGGAAGGATGAATATAGTCACAGAGTCATAGAGATGTACAGCACGGAAACAGACCCTTCGGCCCAACCCGTCCATGCCGACCAGATACCCCAACCCAATCTAGTCCCACCTGCCAGCATCCGACCCATATCCCTCCAAATCCTTCCTCTTCATGTACCCATCCAAATGCCTTTTAAATGTTGCAATTGTACCAGCCTTCATCACTTCCTCTGGCAGCTCATTCCATACACATACCACCTTCTGCGTGAAAAAGTTGCCCCTTAGGTCTCTTTTATATCTTTCCCCTCTCACCCTAAACCTATGCCCTTCCAGTTCTGGATTCCCCAACCCCAGGGAAAAGACTTTGTCTATTTATCCTATCCATGCCCCTCATAATTTTGTAAACCTGTATAAAGCCATCCCTCAGCCTCATTAGCAGCTAACAATGGGTTATGTATAATAGCAGACCAAGTGATAACAAGACCTGGCATGTGGGGGTTAGGGTGAAGAATGGGACGAGGCGCCTCAAGACTTAAAGTTGTTGAACTTGATATTGAGTCCAGAAAGCTGTTGAGTTCCAAAGTGGAAGATGAGGTGCTGTTCTTCCAGCTTGCATTGAGCTCAGCTGGCGTAAGCCTGAGACAGAGATGTTGGCCAGGGAATAAGGTGGTGTGTTCAAGTTGCAGGCAAGAGGGAGCTCAAGGTCTGTTTTATGAACAGAACCTAGGTGTTCAGCAAAGCGATCTCGCCAGTGTAGAGGAGACCACATTGTGAACAGTGAATAAAGTAGACTGTATTGATTGAATTGTGGTAAAGTGCTGCTTCACCTGGAACATGCGTTTGAGGCCTTGGAAACTGAGGACTGACGAAATAAACAGGCAGGTGTTATACCTTCTGTGGTTGCAGGGGAGGGTGCCATGTGCCTGTGGGGGGGCGGTATTGAGAGTGAAGGAAGAGGAAACCAGGGTGGCTCGAAGGAACAGTCCTTGTGGAAGGCTGACAAGAGTGGGAAGGGGAATTATGAGTCTGATGGTGACATCCAACTAGAGATGGTGGGAATGGTGGCAAAGGATCTTCTGGATATACATGCTGGTGGGAAGATAGGTTAGGACATGCTGTTGTGGAAAGGAAGAGAGGGGCTGAGGGCTGAAGTATGGGATATAGGTCAGACCCAGCTGAGGGCCCTGTCAACTACGGTGCTCGGGAGTCATCAGTTGAGGAAGAAAGTGGATATTTCACAGGCTTCCTTGTTGAAGTTGGCATCATCAGAACAGATGCAATGGAGATGGAGAAACTGGAAGGATAGAACAGAGCCTTACTAGAAGCAGGCCGTGAGGATGTGGGAGTTGGTTGGTTTGTTGCAGATGCTGGTGGACAGTTTATTCCCAGAAATGGAAACAGAGATGTTGAGGAAAGGAAGGGAGGAGTCAGAGATGGACCAGGTGAAGATGAGAGCGGGGTGGAAATTGGAAATAAGATTGATAATCTTTTCCAATTCCACACGAGAGACGAAAATAGCACCGAAGATATCATTGATATGGTGGAGAAAGAGTTGTGGATGGGAGCTGGATTAGGACTGGAACAAGGAATATTCCATGTACCCAACAAAGGTATAACCAAGGCCAAAGAAGATACCCATAGCCACCGGCAGAGCGGGGGGGGGGGGGAGTGGTGGATAGGGACAGATCAGTCCTTTTTCCAGGAAGAAATGAAGAGCTCTGAGACCATCCTGATAGTGGTGAGAGTGAATTTTCAATGTGATTGACAGGGAGCCAATAAAGTGGATGCTTTGTAATGGTCTTTTGTGTTGTTAGAGCTACACTGTCAAGTGGAGAATATTTCACCACACTCCTGATTTGTGCATTGTAGATGGTGGGCAAGCAATGGGGAGAGGGGAGTTACCTGCAACAGAATTCCTCATCTCTGATTTGCCCTATTAGCCATAGTATTTAGATTTTGCCAGTTCAGTTCAATTTCTTATCAATGGCATCTCCCTGGCTGCTGATATTTGGGGGATTTAATAATAAATATCAGGAGGAGATAGTTAGATCTTCTGTTTTCGGAAATGATCACTATTTTAGGCTCTTGTGTAGCTGTTTATTACTTGCCACTTATTAGCCCAAGCCCAGCTTCTGTCCAGAGTTTACTGCATTTGGAAGTGGACTGCCTCAGTATCTGTGGAGATGCAAATGCTCCTGAACACTGTGCCATTGTCAATGAACATCTCCACTCTGACCTTGGTCTATGATGAATCACAGATGCTGTCAGACCAGCTGAGCTTTTCCAGCAACTTCTGTTTTTATCTCCTCCACTCTCTCGGATGGCCTGCACCAACTCCCAATCCAGTCAGTCCCCGATAGAAAATGGGAAACGCCAGATTATTTTAAATGTTGAGATTGAAGACATAGGATTTCTCCCAACTCCCTGTACCAAACCGAGGAATGAATTTTGGGACCTTGGTATCTGCTGTGTTATGGACTAGGCTAGACCACATTCTTAAGCAGGCAGCCCAGACCATAGCTTTGCAATTTGTTTTGGGAGGTGTACAGTGAAAATTACCCGAAATAAGATAGCTAGCTTGACTATCATGTTTTAAAACAGACAAACATTTATTCACAAAATTACACAATGAAACACAAAGAACAGAATAAAGAACCCCGACAGAACTCAGTCTGTCCAAACTACACCTAATTATGCTGTTCTGAATATACACAACAGTCCCAATAAGCAAACCCGCTTTCAAACACAGTACAAAGGCAACAAATGCTTACAGATTGAAGTTAGAAGGACAGAAGAAGAGAGACGTTCGCAGCCTGTTTCCACACAGCTTACTGTTGAACTCCCAACTAGTTCTGGACTGAACTGCTCAGCTAGAGAGCTGACCACTCCCCTTTCATTATACAGGTCACTTCTAAAACATGCCCACTTTGGCCTGAAGTCTCATCTGTTTACATATAAATAAAAGGCCTCTCAAAATCCTTTTCACCTCTGTACCAAACTAGTCTAATCAGAGCCTGGCCCGTTTACGATCCCTCTGAAAGAAATCAAGGAGACAGTATCCTTGAGAAAAGGGACAGCCTTTAGAATAAAAAGGGACCAGCTTTGTGACAGTTGTCTGCCCTACTCTATGTATTTGTTTCTCATGGGTGTTTTTAGGTTTTTATACCTTATGAACTGAATAGATTCTGTTGCTCTCTTGTGATAAGGTTGCTCTTATCTCCTTAATATTTCTATATGGTCCTTTCTGGTTTTCACTTCCTACACCATCTGAACAACTTTCTCCACAGCCAAATCTTCTTTGGACTTTAATAAATCTGACAGATGCATTAACAACTCCAAAAGCAACCTGCCTCAAAATTCCACGGTCATATTTCTCCATAGGTCATGAATGGAATTATCCATGGATGTTCTTAAATCCTGCTCTTTCAAGACCTTTATTCATTCTGAGATTAAATTAATTGTCCAAAGTTTGTAGCTCTTCATCAAAAGCATCTGTATCTTCATTTATTCCTTGGCAAACTATAACATCATCAACCATGGTCTCCATTGAATATAAAAGTGTTGAGCTTCTGAATTAGCGTCTAGTATAAAAGCAGTTCTGTATCTTAAGAATTACTTCTCAAAAATGTTCAATTCAGAAATCCCTTTTGCCTCATAGCTTTCCCTGGATGATTCATAAACACTGCAGCACTGCTGGCTTTCCCTATTACTGCACAATCCTTTGAGATACTTCCTCCTCTGAGATCCCAAACTGTTCTACCACCTACATCCTTATGGCTTCTTTATGTTGGGGCTTAATGAACTCCTCAGCATTAAACCTTTCTGAGCCAAACATGATATACAACATCGTGTAGTTCCTTCTGCAACTCTTGCTGACCTAGATTATTCTCCTCTCTTGAAGTCCAATTAAAGTAGTCAGGATCCCAGTCATTCTGACCATCACCATATGAAAACTTCCAAACTTAAGTAATGCAACCATCATAACAACCTTCATGTTGGTCTTGCAACACGGTGAGCAACAGTATGGATTGTATTTTGATTTTGTTACCTGACAGGTTAGATAGCAGAGCAAATTCCAGTGATGACTGAAAAATTCTTCTGAGTTCACTGGCATTTGCTCCATTAATTCTTCATCCCAAATCATTTTCTTGGCAGTTTTGGTCATTGGAAGTTTCTCATTACTTTCTTCTGTGAGGAGTAGGATTTTGAGATAGAGCCTGAACCTACCTTAGCTGGAATGGGAATCAAAAGCACACGCTATCCATCTGGCTGGGTTAGCTAACCAGTCACTGATCATCTTACCAGCAATTACTGATAAAAACAAAACCTATAAAACTTCAATTTTTGTTTGGAAGAAAAGAATTACAGATCAAGTTTTACACATGTATATTAATAGGTTTCTCTTTTCAAAACAGTATAATGATTACTAAAGGTACTTTGATTTATAAATTAAATAACCACAGTGGCACAGTGGTTAGCACTGCTGCCTCACAGCGCCAGAGACCTGGGTTCAATTCCCGCCTCAGGCGACTCTCTGTGTGGAGTTTGCACATTCTCCCCGTGTCTGCGTGGGTTTCCTCCCACAATCCAAAAATGTGCAGGTTGGGTGAATTGGCCATGCTAAATTGCCCGTGGTATTAGGTGAAGGG
>NW_025213209.1:13664-16107 GCF_004010195.1 Chiloscyllium plagiosum
CTGCCTGACCTGCTGTGTTTTTCCAGCACCACTCTAATCTTGACTCTGTATTTGTAAGTTGTTGATGTGGACTATCAGAGTGATCAGACCATGCGATCACTCGGTATATTACACTGAATTAAAGCATGTCCCGAGATTTTGGACATTTGTTTAAGCACTCTCTTAAACATCCTCAATTCAACATACTCCCAGGTCTGCAGGACAAAACAAACTTATAAATGATGCATGGTAAGAAACTTGGGGATGAACAAAATGAGGCTGAAAAGAAAATTTGGACTTGTCCAAAGTTAACCGACTAGGCCTGATATGTAAACAAATGCTATCAGGAAGATAAAACAGATGGTTCTGAGATTTAAGCTAGCGACACTGGTATTTGAATTTAGGACTTGGAAACACGATAACATTTAGATGATATCTTTATTATTTGCCCCGATTGCCACTAATGGCACATCATGATATCTGACACTTCTGTCACTGTGTGGTTCAGCCTAAAGTTGTTTGAGGTAGTTTGCTGCTACCAACCTGCTTTTGTCTAGGATCTGTTAAAAAGTGATGACAATACACCATCTTAGAGAAGGATGCTGACAGTTAACAATGTTGTGAAAGTGCAGGTGTTGGATTAGGTTGGACAAAGTTAAAAATCACACAACACCAGGTTATAGTCCAACAGGTTTATTTGAAAGTATAGTTAACATGATGATTTATTACACGATAATGGGAACGAAAATTACATTCGGAGTCAGGCATGTTTACTACCATTCTTCAGGGGTGGGAAGGGTGGGGGCTGCTCAGAATGTCTTTGCTCGGTATAAAAGTGAGTGAAGGACTTGACTCTACCCATAGACTGTCTGCGACATCAATAGTTGTTCTGGAGCTCAGTGTAACATGAACATTAACACATTCGGGGGCATTACCTTATATAACATGAAACACAAGTCTCCAGCAAAACATAGACATCTTAGATTCCCTATAGTGTGGAAATAGGCCCTTTGGCCCAACCAACTCCAAAGAGTAACCCATCTCTCTCTGATAATGCACCGAGCATTATGGGCAATTTAGCAAGGCCAATTCAACTGACCGGCACATCTGTGGCCTGTGGGAGGAACAGGGAGAACGTGCAAACTCCACACTGATAGTAGCCTGAGGCTGGAATTGAACCTGCGACCTTGGTGCTGTGAAGCAGCAGTGCTAACCACTGATGCACCGTGTCACCCTCTTTTGCCAGGGGCGTCTAATAATGGAAAATAACTGGAAAAATGGAAGAGAGATAGACAGCCTTCAGGACATTTTAATCATGGCTTGGCAGAAGACAGTTAAACATTGGGATTATAGAAGGGGGGTGTGGGAGGGGGGGGACTGTCAATATAAAAAATTAAGCTCAGACCTGGAAAGAACACAAATGGGTGAAGACATCAGACATTTTTGCAGCAGTTAGATGTGAACAGCACTGCAGTTAGATAGGACCAGCACTGCAGTTGGATGGGACCAGCACTGCAGTTGGATGGGACCAGCACTGCAGTTGGATAAGACCAGCACTGCAGTTGGATGGGACCAGCACTGCAGTTGGATGAGACCAGCACTGCAGTTGGATAAGACCAGCACTGCAGTTAGTTGGGACCAGCACTGCAGTTGGATAATACCAGCACTGCAGTTGGATGGGACCAGCACTGCAGTTGGATGAGAGCAGCACTGCAGTTAGATGAGACCAGCACTGCAGTTGGATGGGACCAGCACTGCAGTTGGATAAGACCAGCACTGCAGTTGGACGGGACCAGCACTGCAGTTGGATGAGACCAGCACTGCAGTTGGATGAGACCAGCACTGCAGTTGGATAAGACCAGCACTGCAGTTGGTTGAGCCCTTCACTGCAGTTAGATGAGACCAGCACTGCAGTTGCATAAGACCAGCACTGCAGTTGGATGGGACCAGCATTGCAGTTAGATGAGACCAGCACTGCAGTTGGATGGGACCAGCACTGCAGTTGGATAAGACCAGCACAGCAGTTGGATGAGACCAACACTGCAGTTGGATGGGACCAGCACTGCAGTTGGATGGGACCAGCACTGCAGTTGGATGGGACCAGCACTGCAGTTGGATAAGACCAGCACTGCAGTTGGATGAGACCAGCACTGCAGTGGTATGAGACCAACACTGCAGTTGGATGGGACCAGCACTGCAGTGGGATGGGACCAGCACTGCAGTTAGATGGGACCAGCACTGCAGTTGGATGAGACCAGCATTGCAGTTGGATGGGACCAGCACTGCAGTTGGTTGGACCAGCACTGCAGTTGGATGAGACCAGCACTGCAGTTGGATGACACCAGCACTGCAGTTGGATGAGCCCTTCACTGCAGTTAGATGGGACCAGCACTGCAGTTGGATAAGACCAGCACTGCAGCTGGATGAGCCCTTCACTGCAGTTAGATGGGACCAGCACTGCAGT
>NW_025213209.1:30800-31401 GCF_004010195.1 Chiloscyllium plagiosum
CCTGAGAGGAGGAAAGTCAGTGTGTGACACCTCGCCCCCCCCCCCAGCTGTCCAAGAGGGGGTAAGGTCAGTTTGTGACCCCCACCCACTTTCTGGGGGTGGGGGAAGCGGTGAAAGTTCAATGTGACACCCCATCCACTGTCTGAGAGGGGGAACGGTCATTGTATGACCCCCCCCCCCCGCTTACTGTCAGAGGGCAGGGGAGTGTCAGTGTGTGACACCCCACCCCCCCAGCTCACTGCCCAAGAGCAGGGTGTGACCACCAACTGTCATTTCAGATTTAGCATGGTTTACACACGTTTTGCACAAGTCTTCTAACTTTTGAGTCTGTATTACACTTAACTGTGATGCGTGTGTGTATGTGGAGGGTTTAAAGAAAAGAGCAGCATTGTTTTTGGTGTGTGTATCCAGGGTCAGAGGGACTCTGTTGGAACGTCCTGTATGAGAGTGTTGCATGAAGAGCCTGCCTGTTTGTCACTGCCTTTGCTGCTCTCTGATTGTAGTGTTGTTTCGAATGGCCAGTGGATCGGTGTGGCTGGCGGTGTCTGAGTAATGAAACGTCTCTCCCTGCAGGATGTGTCTGCTGGCATTGCCCAGCCTG
>NW_025213210.1:0-2135 GCF_004010195.1 Chiloscyllium plagiosum
CAAAGTGAAAGGGAAAGAGGAAAAAGAGAGAGACAGAATTTGAAATTCAGAAGTTGGGAATTAGACAAGAAGTTAAATTAACAGGATAGAAAAGAAGGGAGAACACAGGGATGTATTCAGCTATGTTAACACATTGCCATATTTCGGTGAGAAAAATGTCAAAATCTGTTTTCATTTCATTTGAAACAATGGCTCGGCTGGTGGTGTGTCCAGTGAACTTGTGGGTAATGCTCCTTCAGACTAAGCTAGTGGACACAGCTATTGAGGTATGTGCAGCGTTGTCAGATGAGGGATCAAGAGGTTATGCAGATTTTAAACTGGCTATTTTGAGTGGTTGTGCATTGTTACTAGAAGCCTATAGACAGAGGTTCAGAAGTATAGAGAGGGAATCAGGTCAGACATATGTTGCTTTTGAAAGAATTAAACACAGTCATTTTGATAGATGGGTGCTGCCTTAAAAATGGATAAGACCTGTGAGGCTCGAAGGGAGATTCTTCTGCTGGCGGAGTTTAAAGACTCACTTCCAGAGATCTTAGGAATTCATGTGAATGAACAGAAAGTTCATGAAGTGAGATGTGCGGCAGAAATGGGAGGTAAATACGCATTGGTGCATGAGATGAAATTTAGCTTTTGGGAGTATTTTCATCCTGTAAGGGATAGAAATTGGGAGAAAGGGAGATCCTACACTACAGAACAAACAGTAGGTCCCACTGGCAATAGTTTACCACAGGTGAAAACAGAAGCCAAAAGTCTTGAAAGGTGGTGAATGGCCTCATTTGTTCTCATTATAAGGGAGTGGAACAAATAAAATTTTAATGCCGATGGTGTCATAGGGACACTGGGAAAAAGGCGTTTTCATTGCGGTAAGCTCAGACACAGATGTGGTAAAAGCGATAAAGCCAGTGGCATGAGTGAAACTGGTAAAGGAGACCCCAAGTGAAGCCGAGGAGTGCCGGAAAGTGTACAGCCGAAGCAGGGACTTGTTGTGGAGTCTGATCTCTACAAAGAATTTGCCTCTGTGGATGACGTTTACTCCGAAAGAACAGGGGGAGAATGGCAAGAAGTTATAATTTTGTGAGATACGGAATCTGCTCAGTCTCTAAATGTTGAGAAGTGGGGCAGTGGAAAAGCATAACAGATCAGGCAGCATCTGAAGAGCAGGACAATTGACATATCAGGCATAAACTCATCGACAGGAATATGGCGGGGGCTGAAAGATAAATAGGATCGTAGGAGCTAGGCTGGGGGGAGGGTCACTAGGAGGGTGAGAGAAAAATGTAAGTAGGACTGATAGTGATATGTCGGAGTGGAGGGTGGAGTGCATAGGTGGGAAGATGGACAATTAAGACTGTTGAAGAGGGCGGTGTTAAATTCAAAGGTTGGATCTGGAATGAGGCTGGGGACGGGAGATTTGGAAATTGGTGAAGTCGATGTGAATGCTGTATATTTTGAGGGTTTCAGCTGTCCTACCACCTACCCACTTCGCCCTCCTCTATGATCTATCACCATCACCACCAACCTGCATCTACCTATCGCCTACCTTCCACCCAGCTCCACACCCAATCTCCTATTTATTTCTTAGCCCGGTTTCCTCTCCCTTGCCCCCACTTTTATGATGAAGGACTTGTGCCTGAAACGTCAACTCTCCCACCTGTCGGGTGCTGCCTGACCTGCTGTGCTTTTACATCCACACACTTTCCAACTCAGATCTCCAGCATCTGCAGTCCTCACTTTCTCTCGGCCTCTAATTGTAACGGATGGAAGTATTTTCGCTCTTTCTGACATGGTACTCAACAGTGTTATAATTTGTGGAATGGGGACAGAAATTAAGCTGTTCAGTCTCTCTCTGTAGCTCAAATCCCCCAACCCTGGCAACATCCTTGTAAATATTTTCTAACCCTTTCAAGTTTCGCAACATCTTTCCGATAGGAAGGAGACCAGAAATGCATGCAATATTCCAAGAGTGACCTAACGAATGCCCTGTTCAGCCCCAACATGACCTCCTAATTCCTGTACTCGGCACTCTGACCAATAAAGGAAAGCATATCAAACCCCTTCTTCACTATCCTATCGACCTGCGACTCCACTTTCAAGGAGCTATGAACCTGCACTCCAAAGTCTCTTTGTTCAGCAAC
>NW_025213210.1:2601-6387 GCF_004010195.1 Chiloscyllium plagiosum
AGTACCAATTCAATTCTTCTGCCATTTCTTTGTTCCCCGTAATATATTCCCCTGTTTCTGTCTTCAAGGGCCCAATTTTAGTCTTAGGCCTTAGGGATTTATCCACTTTTATATGTTTCAAGACATCCAGCATCTCCCCCTCTGTAATATGGACATTTTTCAAGATGTCACCATCTATTTCCCCATATTTTGTATCTTCCATTTCCTATTCCACAGTAAATACTGATGCAAAATACTCATTTAATATCTCCGCTATCTCCTGTGGTTCCTGCCTTGCTGATCTTTGAGGGGCCCTTTTCTCTCCCTAGTTACCCTTTGTCCTTAATATATTTGAAAAATCACTTTGGATTCTCCTTAATTCTATTTGTCAAAGCTTTCTCATGTCCGCGTTTTGCCCTCGTGATTTCCCTCTAAAGTATACTCCAACTTCCTTTATACTCTTCTCAGGATTCACTCGATCTATCCTGTCTATACCTGACATATGTTTCCTTGCTTTTCTGAACCAAACCCTCAATTTCTTTAGTCAGCCAGCATTCCCTATAACTACCAGCCTTCCCGTTCAACCCTGACAGCAAGTTGCATTCAGGAATCTAATCGCGGGGTTGATTGTGGTTTATGTACAGAATATCAGATAGCCCGGAGTCAGTTACAGACTGGAATCTAATCGAGGGGTTCAGGGTGGTTTATATGTAGAATAACAGATATCTCGGGGTAAGTTACAGCCTGGAATCGAATCAACGGTTCAGGGTGGTTTATATACAGAATTACAGGTACCCCGGACTGAGTTACAACCTGGAATGTAATCGAGGCGTTCAGGGTTGATTATGTACAGAAAAACAGATACCTCAGAGTGAGTTACAGCCTGGAATCTAATCGAGGGTTTCAGGATGGTTCGGATGTTGAATACCAAATAGCTCGGAGTGAGTTACAGACGAGGCGTTCAGGGTGGTTTATATAAATAATAACAGAATACCCGGAGTGAGTTACCGACTTCAATGTAATCTGAGATTAGATTGTGTTGGGACATGAGCTTAACATGACAGAAAGTGGAATCAAATCAGTGGGTTCAGGGATGGTTTATATACAGAATAAGAGATACCACAGAGTGAGATACAGCCTGGAATCTAATCGAGGGTTTCAGGGTGGTTCATATTACAGAATAAAAGATACCCCGGAGTGAGTTACAGCCTGGCATCTAATCAAGGGTTTCAGTTCAATGTAATCTGAGATTAGATTGTGTTGGGACATGAGCTTAACATGACAGAAAGTGGAATCAAATCAGTGGGTTCAGGGATGGTTTATATACAGAATAAGAGATACCACAGAGTGAGATACAGCCTGGAATCTAATCGAGGGTTTCAGGGTGGTTCATATTACAGAATAAAAGATACCCCGGAGTGAGTTACAGCCTGGCATCTAATCAAGGGTTTCAGTCCTGCTCAGGTACAAAATAGCACATGCTCCGCATTGAGTTACATTCTGGATCTAATGTAGTGATATTTGAAGCTTTTTTATGTGGAATAACCTGTAAGTGGGAGCTAGTCACAAAGTGGACAATAGGCCAAGTGGTTTCAAATCTTGTCTCATCTTAAACGTAGTGCAGTCACAAACTACACGAATTTACTGACTCCCCACGGTCCTAGTTTAAAGTCTATCCTCCTCTGTTTTGCCCTTTCACTGAACTTATTAATATATCTGCCATTCTGGTTACAGTGCTGCCTATCTCTCACTGTCTCATTTATCTTCAATCCTGTTTGAAGACACTGAAACCAACAGACACTCATAGTTCTAGAAAGAGCATTGTTTAATTGTAGATGCATTATTTTCTTTTATTTGTAGACAACACACAATTTGAACCCACAGAAGGTCAGTGTGGGATTTGAGAAACCCTTCAATTTGGGTTGAGGCCTAGCCAGGCAGGATTCTGATCCAATGCGGAAAATATACAATTCAGTGGCTGAGCTCTTTCAGGTATTGTTTATTATGTTTCTCTCATATATTAGAAGTTTGTAAAGTAAGGAATACCGAATTGGAATGTCTCATTGTCTCTCCGTATTCACTGTAAGCAGGTTCTGGGATTTGCATTTTAATCACCTTCAAAGAGCTGTCTCCATTTCCTATTTCTGGTATCATCAATGAATGGAAATGGCTTTTGACACATTGCCCCCTCTCCCTTGCTGAAAGTATTCCTGACACAAATCAGTCAGGCAGACATCTTAGATTTGTCCACAGCCACCATTTTATATCCGCTCAGCGATAACATTGTGTTTCTAAAGAAGGAAAAGAAAGAGACTGTCAACATCAATACAGATTGAAAATATTTAACGTTGAACACACACACACAGAATCACACACAAACAGACATACACAGACACACAGATTCACACACACACAGATACAGACACCTTCAAAGAGCTGTCTCCATTTCCTATCTTGCAAGGGAATTCATGTTTTGATGATGCATTCATGCAGGAAAATAAAATGCTTTTGCAACTTTATCCATTGTGACAGAAAATCAAGCCCAATCTGAAATTTGGAAATATGTAACTGAACAGAAATGTACCAGCTGCGTTCTGTGTTCCTGCTCCCTATGTAACATTTGACCCTTGTGTTTATCATGTCTTCAGTCTAATATCCAACAATAATCACTTCACGGATCCATTAACAGATATCCAGGTGTGAGTTACAAAATACCAAATGTCCCGGAGTGAGTTATAACCTGGAGTCTAATCGAGGGGTTCAGGGTGTGGGTGGTTTATATACAGAATAACAGATACCCAGGAGTGAGTTACAGATTGGGATGTATTCGAGCGGTTCTGGGTGGTTTATATACAGAATAACAAATACCCCAGAGAGAGTTACGGACTAGAGTCAAATCAATGGGTTTTGGGTGTTTGATCAGATACCCAGAAGTGAGGGACTGACTGGAATCTTATCGAGGGGTTTAGGGTTTAGGATACAGCATATCATTACCCAGGAGTGAGGGACAGACTGGAATCTAATCGAGGGGTTCAGGGTGGTTTACATACAGAATAACTGATAACAAGGAGTGAGCCGGAGTGAGGGAAAGACCGGAATGTAATCGAGAGGTTTGGGGTGGTTTCGATAGAGCATACCATACACCCAGGAGTGAGGGACAGACTGGAATCTAATCGAGGGGTTCAGGGTGGTTTACATACAGAATAACTGATAACAAGGAATGAGCCACAAAATCGCGGGGTCATACAGTCATAGAGATGTACAGCATGGAAACAGACCCTTTGGTCTAACCCATCCATGCCGACCAGATATCCGAACCTACTCCAGTCTCTTTTTAATGCACTTGGCCTATCTCCCTCCAAACCTTCCCATTCACACACCCATCGAGCTGCATTTTAAATGTTGCAATTGTACCAGCCTCTACCACTTCCTCTGACAGCTCATTCCATTTATGTTCCAGCCTCTGAGTGAACAAGTTGCCACTTAGGTCTCTTTCATATCTTTCCTCATTCCTGAAGAAGGGCTTATGCCCGAAAAGTCTATTCTCCTGTTCCCTGGATGCTGCCTGACCTGCTGCGCTTTTCCAGCAACACATTTTCAGCTCTTTCATATCTTTCCCCTCTTACACTAAACCTCTGCCATCCAGTTCTGGACTCCCCCACCCCAAGGAAAAGACTATGTCTATTTATCCTATTGATGCCCCTCATGATTTTTTTCACCTCGATATGGTCACCCCTCAGCCTCCGATGCTCCAGGGAAAACAGCCCCAGCATATTCAGCCTTTCCCTGTAGCTCAAATCCTCTAAC
>NW_025213210.1:6555-9180 GCF_004010195.1 Chiloscyllium plagiosum
TTGAGGACTATCCTCCTCTGTTTTCCCCTTTCACTGAAAGTATTAATATACCTTTTATACTGCACTGCCATTCTGGTTACAGTGCAACCTATCTCTCACTCTCTCATTTATCTTCAATCCTGTTGAAAGATACTTAAACCAACAGATGCACAAAGTTCCAGAAAGAGTTTTGTTCAGTTGCACGTGCATTATTTTATTTTATTTGTAGACAACACACAATTTAAACCCAGAGAAGGTCAGTGTGGGATTTGAGAAACCCTTCAATTTGAGTTGAGACCTAGCCAGGCAGGATTCTGATCCAATGCGGAAAATATACAATTCAGTGGCTGAGCTCTTTCAGGTATTGTTTATTATGTTTCTCTCATATATTAGAAGTTTGTAAAGTAAGGAATACCGAACTGGAATGTCTCATTGTCTCTCCGTATTCACTGTAAGCAGGTTCTGGGATTTGCATTTTAATCACCTTCAAAGAGCTGTCTCCATTTCCTATTTCTGGTAGCATCAATGAATGGAAATGGCTTTTGACACATTGCCCCCTCTCCCTTGCTGAAAGTATTCCTGACACAAATCAGTCAGGCAGACATCTTAGATTTGTCCACAGCCACCATTTTATATCCGCTCAGCGATAACATTGAGTTTCTAAAGAAGGAAAAGAAAGAGACTGGCAACATCAATACAGGTTGAAAATATTTAACGTTGAACACACACACACAGAATCACACACAAACAGACATACACAGACACACAGATTCACACACACACAGATACAGACACCTTCAAAGAGCTGTCTCCATTTCCTAACTTGCAAGGGAATTCATGTTTTGATGATGCATTCATGCAGGAAAATAAAATGCTTTTGCAACTTTATCCATTGTGACAGAAATTCAAGCCCAATCTGAAATTTGGAAATATGTCACTGAACAGAAATGGACCAGCTGCGTTCTGTGTTCCTGCTCCCTATGTAACATTTGACCCTTGTGTTTATCATGTCTTCAGTCTAATATCCAACAAAAATCACTTCACGGATCCATTAACAGATATCCAGGAGTGAGTTACAGAATACCAAATGCCCCGGAGTGAGTTATAGCCTGGAGTCTCATCGAGGGGCTCAGGGTGTGGGTGGTTTATATACAGAATAACAGATACCCAGGAGTGAGTTACAGATTGGGATGTAATCGTGCGGTTCTGGGTGGTTTATATACAGAATAACAAATACCCCAGAGAGAGTTACGGACTGGAGTCAAATCAATGGGTTTTGGGTGTTTGATCAGATACCCAGAAGTGAGGGACTGACTGGAATCTTATCGAGGGGTTTAGGGTTTAGGATACAGCATATCATTACCCAGGAGTGAGGGAAAGACCGGAATGTAATCGAGAGGTTTGGGGTGGTTTCGATAGAGCATACCATACTCCCAGGAGTGAGGGACAGACTGGAATCTAATCGAGGGGTTCAGGGTGGTTTACATACAGAATAACTGATAACAAGGAGTGAGCCACAAAATCGCGGGGTCATACAGTCATAGAGATGTACAGCATGGAAACAGACCCTTTGGTCTAACCCATCCATGCCGACCAGATATCCGAACCTACTCCAGTCTCTTTTTAATGCACTTGGCCTATCTCCCTCCAAACCTTCCCATTCACACACCCATCGAGCTGCATTTGAAATGTTGCAATTGTACCAGCCTCTACCACTTCCTCTGACAGCTCATTCCATTTATGTACCAGCCTCTGAGTGAACAAGTTGCCACTTAGGTCTCTTTCATATCTTTCCTCATTCCTGAAGAAGGGCTTATGCCCGAAAAGTCTATTCTCCTGTTCCCTGGATGCTGCCTGACCTGCTGCGCTTTTCCAGCAACACATTTTCAGCTCTTTCATATCTTTCCCCTCTTACACTAAACCTCTGCCATCCAGTTCTGGACTCCCCCACCCCAAGGAAAAGACTATGTCTATTTATCCTATTGATGCCCCTCATGATTTTTTTCACCTCGATATGGTCACCCCTCAGCCTCCGATGCTCCAGGGAAAACAGCCCCAGCATATTCAGCCTTTCCCTGTAGCTCAAATCCTCTAACGCTGGCGAAATTCTTGTAAATCTTTTTCTGAACCCTTTCAAGTTTCACAACATCCTTCCCATAGGAAGTAGACCAGAATTGCAAGCTATATTCCAACAGTGGCCTGAGAAATGTCCAGTCCAGCCGTGCCATGACTTCTCAATGCCTATACTCAAAATTCTGACCAATACAGGAAAGCATACCAAAAGCTGCCTTCATTATCTTATCCACCTGTCACTCTACTTTCAAGGAGCTACGAACTTGCACTTCAAACTCTCTTTGTTCAGCAACTCACACTCAGACCTGACCATAAAGTGCATAACTCCTGCTCAAATGTTGCTTTCCCAAAATGCAGCACCTCGCGTTTTTCTAAATTAAACACCATCAAGTGGAACAGAATTGAAGGTTTTGGGGTGTTTTTGAAACATGCAACTCACATATACATGGAAGCGAGTTACACATTGGAATCTAATCAAGAGGGTTCTGGGTGATTCATATAATCCTGACAGTGGGTAAACAAGCACTTCAGCCCAACAAGACTACACTGACCCTCAGAAGGTATGACCCATCC
>NW_025213210.1:10902-14986 GCF_004010195.1 Chiloscyllium plagiosum
TGTCGTATGGGATTTGAACAGATTTGGGGTACAAATGGTGCTAGCAGATTCCATCACTTGGCAATTAGTGACCCAGAACTTCAAATAAAACAGGTAAGAAAATTCATTTAATTTTGTTTCCTTGTGGTTGATTAAAGTAAAAGAAATGGCTTTGAACATTACTAAAGAGGCTCTGGGGTTTGAAGATGATTCCTAAATTTGCCAAGTAAGTTTAGAAAGATATAGGAAGGGCATACTTTTAAAATTAACAAACAGATTAGAATTGGGTTTCACCAGAGATAAAAGGAAAGCTGAAATTGTAATGGTGTATCAGAGAAAGAGGCAACTGCAGTCGAGTGAGAAAAAACTTAAATTGCAAATGTGGCAACTGGACTTCGAAGATGAAGAAAGACAGAAAGAGAGAGAGAGAGAGAGAAAAAGAAGAGAAAGAGAGGAAAAAGAAAGGGAGAGAATTTGAAATCAGATTTTGGAAATTAGATAAGCAAGTTAAATTAAGAGGATGAAGATAAAGGGACAATGCAGGGATGTATAAAACTATGTTAACATATTGCCATATTTCTGTGAGAAAAATGTCAAAACAGTTTTTATTCCATTCGAAAAATTGACTTGGCAGATGGTCTGTCCAGTGAACTTGTGGGTAATGCTAGTTCAGACTAAGCTGGTGGGCAAAGCCGGCGAGACATGTGCAGCGATATCAGATGAGGGATCAAGAGATTATGCAGCTGCCAAACACGCTGTTTTGAGTGCTTATGAATTGGTATTAGAAGCATATAGGCGGAAGTTCAGAAATATAGAGATGGAACCAGGCCAGACTGATGTTGAGTTTCAAAGAATTAAACATAGTCATTTTGACAGATGGGTGCAGGTTTTAAATATGGATAAGCCCTGTGAGGCACGAAGCGAGATTATTCTGCTAGAGGTGTTTAAGAACTCACTTCCAGAGATGGTAAGAATTCATGTGAATGAATAGAAAGTTCAAGAAGCGAGAAACGTGGCAGAAATGGCAGGTTAATAATAGAAGTCCAAAGGGGTTGAAAGATGGTGAAAGGTCTTAGGTGTTGTCACTATAAGTGAGTGGAACACATATAATTACGGTGCTGATGGTTTAAGAAGAGCACTGGGAAAAGGTGTTTTCACTGCAGGAAGCTGGGACACACAGTGCTGGGCACAGAAGGAAGGCACTTTGGGAAAAGGTGTGGTAAAAGAGGCTAAGCCAGTGGCATTAGTGAAACTGGTAAAGGAGACCCCAAGTGGAGCTGAGGAGCTGCAGGAGAGTGCACAGCCTAGGCAGGGGCTTGGTATGGAGGCAGTGCCTGATCTCTATAAAGAATTCGCCTCCGTGGATAAAGTTTACTCAGAAAGAACAGAGGGTGGGGGGGTGGGGGTGAGGAGGGCAAGAGGTACAATTTGCGAGATACGGGATCTGCTCTGTCTCTAATAATTGAGAAGTGAGGCGCAGGAAAAGCACAGTAGATCAGGCAGCATCCGAAGAGCAGGACAATTGACATATCAAGCATAAACCCATCATCAGAAATGTTGTGGGGGACAAGCGGGCAGAAAAGTAAATAGGAGGGTAGAAGCTAGGTTGGCGGGAGGGTCGCCGGGAAGGCGATAGGAAGTTGTAGGTGGGAGTGACAGTGATATTTCGGAGGGGAGGGTGGAATGGATAGGTGGGAAGATGGATAATTAAGATAGTTCCAGAGGGTGGGGCTGATTTGAAATCGGGGATGATGTTGGGACAGTTGAGATTTGGAAATTGGTGAAATCCACATTGATGCTGTATAGTTTGAGGGTTCCATCTGTCTTACCACCTATCCACTTCACCCTCCTCTCCAATCTATCACCATCAAACCCACCTGCATCCTCCCACCCAGCTCCACCTCCATCCTCCTATTTATTTCTTAGCATACTTCCCCCTCCCTTAACCCCCACTTTCCTGATGAAGGACCTGTGCCTGAAATGTCGATTCTCTCGGATGCTGTCTGACCTGCTGTGCTTTCCCAGCCCCACACTTTCCAACTCTGATCTCCAGCATCTGAAGTCCTCACATTCTCTCAGCCTCTAATAGTAAGTGATAGAAGTATTTTCACTCTTCCTGACATGGTACTCAAGAGCGTAATAATTTGTGGAATGGGAACAGAAATTAATGTTCCCTTGTGAACCATTAGGTTGGAATGCCAAATCAAGTTTGGGGAAGTAATAGCGACAGTGAGTAACAGAGTGTCATTTGCATGAATGCCGTTTTTTCTTCGGAACGACTGAGCAGGATTCAAGGTTGAAGAGGCATCCATTGTGGTGGAGATGACAATGGAAGACTAGGAAACTGGGCAGTTAAAATAAAAATACCGAGGAATTTTTCCAGACTGTTTAGTAACAAGATCCCACTGTCATAAGTTACAGCAGTAAAGGTAAACAAAAGAAAAAGACAAAGGAGTTGATGTTCAGTTAACTGACACCCTGTCCTGAACAGGCAGAGATGTTTAGTCCTGGGGGACTTACAACACATATATACACCAACACAAACACTGAGAAAATGAGTCAGAATATATTGTCGAACGTTATCAATATAAAGATAGAATCCTAAAATTAAAATGGAGACCACAACAGCTATCGCAGAAATGGGCCGAAGTGCACCAGATTGTGTTAGCGGTAGCATACAGTGTTACGGGTAGCACATGAACTAAACGTAGGCGGTCACCTAGGTGTACGGAAGACTCAGCTAAGGTACAGAAACATTTCGAATGGCCTGGAATGCACAAGGACGTGGTTAATTTTTGTTGTATATGTCATACATGCCAAGTGTTAGATAAGTCACAGTCAAATATGAAATCAGCACCTTTGTTGACAATTACTGCATTCGAAGAACCTTTCACGTGGGTTATGATAAATTGTGGAGCTCCCCTTTTTAATAAAAGTGGAAACCAATATTTGCTGGCCATAATGGATGTGTCTACCAGATTTCCAGAAGCAATTCCATTATGGAGTGTTAAGGCAAAAAGGGAGGTGGAGGAGTTGGTAGCTTTCTTTACTCGCTGTGGGCTACCCAAAGAGATTCAGTCAGACCAAGGGTCTCATTTTACCGCTCAGCTGTTTAAGGAAGTCATGCATAGCTTAGGCATCCAGCACTTTAAATCAGGTGCGTCCCATCCTGAATCCCAGGGAGCCTCACAATTATGTATGTGAGGTGAGGGAGAGATGAGATTACAGGTGAGGTGAGATTAGAGGTGAGTTAGCTAAACAGCACCTCAAGAGGGCACAGCATAGAGTGAAGCAGGTGGCAGATAAAAACTCTGAAACTTTGACAATTTCCCGTGGGGATAACGTATTAGTATTGCCACCAGTGGTAGGAAATCCCTTCAAAGCCAAGTTCAGTGGCCCGTTTCAAACTAAAAAATGTTGAGTCAGTAAACTATCTGGTAGAGATAGCGGATGATAAAAACGTTATCGAGTATGTCATGTGAATGAATAATGCACCACCACATTTAAGACTCGGGAACAGAGTTATGGCCAGATGAACAAATTGTGCATTTTGTCTCTATGATGTAGTGACCTTTAGCAAGTGATTGAAAGCTCACATGTTACAGCTAGTAGAGCATGTTGAACGATTACATGAAGCAAACTTGGTAATACACTTAAAGAAAATAGAATCCACGAAGGCAGAGTGGACGTTCTTGGGACATTACCTTGGCCATGGAAGGTTGACCCCATGGAACACAAAGACGAAGGGCTTTGAGGAATTTCCACCACCATCTTCGAAGAAAGAGGTGCTTCAGTTTTTGGAACTGAGTGGATTCTATCGGAGGTTTGTTGCAAACTTCAGCAGCGTATTGGCACCACTGCTGGATTTATTAAAGAAGAACACAGAATTGTGGTGGACAGAACAATGCCAGCAGGCATTTTGAGAATTTTAAAGCAGGATTAATCACTGCACCAGTTTTAGATGCACCAAATATTTTGAATTCCTTTGAAAATTGTGTTTGATAGTAGGGATATAGGGCTCGGAGATGTCCTGATACACAAAAGATGATGATGGAATTGAAGCCAATTGGCTACTTGTCGAAAAAGCTCAACATCCACCAGAAAA
>NW_025213210.1:17350-27773 GCF_004010195.1 Chiloscyllium plagiosum
GGGAGCCTAGTGATGGGAGATAAGGAAATAGCAGGAGAACTTAATAAGTACTTTGCGTCAGTCTTCACAGTGGGAGACATGAGTAATATCCCAAAAATTAAAGGGTGTCACGGGGCTGAGTTGAGTATGGTTGCCATTACGAAAGAGATAGTGCTAGAAAAGTTAAAAAGTCTTAAAATTGATAAATCTCCTGGCCCCGATGGGATACACCCTAGAGTTCTGAGAGAGGTGGCTGAGGAAATAGCAGAGGCATTGGTTGAGATCTTTCAAGAGTTACTGGAGTCAGGAAAGGTCCCGGATGATTGGAAGATGGCTGTTGTAACCCTCTTGTTCAAGAAAGGATCAAGGCAAGAGATGGAAAATTATAGGCCAATCAGCTTAACCTCGGTTGTTGGTAAAATTCTAGAATCTATCATTAAGGATGAGGTTTCTAAATTCTTGGAAGAGCAGAGTCTGATTAGAACGAGTCAACATGGATTTAGTAAAGGGAGGTCATGCCTGACAAACCTGTTGGAATTTTTTGAAGAGGTGACAAGTAGGTTAGACCAGGGAAACCCAGTGGATGTGGTCTATTTAGACTTTCAAAAGGCCTTTGATAAGGTGCCACACGGGAGGCTGCTGAGTAAGGTGAGGGCCCATGGTGTTCGAGGTGAGCTGCTGGGATGGATTGAGGATTGGCTGTCTAACAGAAGGCAGAGAGTTGGGATAAAAGGTTCTTTTTCAGAATGGCAGCCGGTGACGAGCGGTGTCCCGCGGGGTTCGGTGCTGGGGCCACAGCTGTTCGCATTATGTATTAATGATTTGGATGAGGGAACCGGGGGCATTCTAGCGAAGTTTGCCGATGTTACGAAGTTAGGTGGACAGGCAGGTAGTACTGAGGAAGTGGGGAGGCTACAGAAGGATCTAGACCGGTTGGGAGAGTGGTCCAGGAAATGGCTGATGGAATTTAACGTGAGCAAGTGCGAGGTCTTGCACTTTGGCAAAAAGAATAAAAGCATAGACTACTTTCTAAATGGTGAGAAAATTAATAAAGCCAAAGCACAAAGGAATCTGGGAGTGCCAGTCGAGGATTCTCTAAAGGTAAACATGCAGGTTGAGTCCGTGATTAAGAAAGCGAATGCAATGATGTCTCGTGTCTCAAGAGGGTTGGAGTATAAAAGCAGAGATGTACTACTAAGACTTTATAAAGCTCTGGTTAGGCCCCATTTGGAGTACTGTGTCCAGTTTTGGTCCCCACACCTCAGGAAGGACATGCTGGCACTGGAACGTGTCCAGCGGAGATTCACAAGGATGATCCCTGGAATGACAGGTCTAACATATGATGAACGGCTGAGGATACTGGAATTGTATTCGTTGGAGTTTAGAAGATTAAGGGGAGACTTAATAGAGACGTACAAAATAATACATGGCTTGGAAAAGGTGGATGCTAGGAAATTGTTTCAGTTGGACGAGGAGACCAGGACCCGTAGACACAGCCTTAGAATTAGAGGGGGTCATTTCAGAACAGAAATGCGGAAACATTTCTTCAGCCAGACAGTGGTGGGCCTGTGGAATTCATTGCCACGGAGTGCAGTGGAAGCCGGACGCTAAATGTCTTCAAGGCCGAGATTGAAAGATTCTTGTTGTCTAGAGGAATTAAGGGCTACGGGGAGAACGCTTGTAAGTGGAGCTGAAATGCGTGGACTCGATGGGCCGAATGGCCTTACTTCCACTCCTATGTCTTATGGTCTTATGGTCTAATGGTCAAATATAACCAAAGAGTTTAAATAACGCTCAGAATACCAGAAGCCAACGGGATTTGAATATTACCGTTTGGACACCTGGAAAGCAATCAAATTATGAGAATTATTGTATCATGGGGAGTAAAAAAAACCAACAGTTTGACCATAGGAAGGAGAGGTACTACCATCCAACAGCAGAGTAACTGCTGTAGAGCAGGAGTGCTAACTGGCCATCTCAAACACTCTCGATCAAAGATACATGTTCAGGTCAAACCTACTTGCTGTAAAAAAATACATAACACAGGGAGATCAGCAGCTGGAAGAGTGAACACGGCGGGGAAGATGGAGACTTTGTGGTCTTGAGATCGAAATGTTTAATATGTGGGTTGTTGGAATAGGATATTTTTACATAGTTGGAGTCAGATAGTAAGTAGCTAAGAAGAGGATCTTGTGTTTGTGAATAGTTGTTGATTCGAGTTCACTATTAAAGTTAAGAAACTAACTTGTTTTTTTTGTTTAAATAGTGGAATGTAGGGGATTTGTGTCACTCATATTTTGATAGATTACGAGGTGAGGCGAGCTTTTCTGGGGGTTTGGTTTTAATTAACAGAGAGGTTTGACTCCACCTTGTAAATGTCCATCCACGCTAAACACTTTTCCCTGCAGTTGGCCGATAACCTGCCAGTCCTTTCCTATCCACATATTTATCCAAGTGCTTTTGAAATGTTGTTAATGTATCACCGTCAACCACATCTGCTGACAGCTCATCCACGTACCATCCTCTGTGTAAAGAAACGGCCCCTTAAGTTCCCTTTTATTCCTTCCCCTTTAACCTTAAACTGATCCCATCTAATCCTCAATTATCTACACCTTGGAAAAAGAATGAGAGCATTAACCCTATGCATACCCCTTGTGATCTCATACAGCTCGATAAGGATTCCCTCAGTCTCTTACACGCTAAATAAATGTCCTAGCTTGTTCAACCCGTCCCTATAACTCAGACCATTGGGTCCTGGCAAAGTCTTTTTAAATTTCTTCTGCACTCATTCTAATTTAATAACACGCTCCCTGTAACAGGGTGACAACACTGAACACAATTCTCCAAGTGCGGCCTTACCAAACTGCTGTATAACTGCAACATAAATTCCCAACTTCTACACTCAATATCCTGCCTGATGAAGGCCAACGTGCCAAAAGTCTTCTTCACTGCCCTGTCTACCTGTGACTCCACCCTTCGACAACCGTGCACCTGAACATTAAGGTCTTTCTGCCCACTGCACCCCTAACGACCCTCCCATCCACCATGAAATTCCTACCTTGATTTGAGTTTCCTAAATGCAAGACCTCACACTTCAATATTAAATTCCATTTGCCATTTCTCGGCCCACTTCCCACCTGAGTAAGGTCCTGCTGCTATTTCTGATAAACTTACTCACTGATCAAGATACCACATATTTTAGTGTCAGCTGCAAACGTACTAATCATGCCTTGTACATACTCAGCCAAATCATTGATAACAAACAGCAATGGACCCAGTCTCCAGTCTGCAAGCATCCTTCCACTAAACCCTCTGCTTCCTACCATCAAGCCAGCTGTGTATCCAATTGGCCAGTTTCCCCAGCATTCCATGCGATGTAACCTTCCAGAGCAGCTTGCCATGTGGAATCTTATCAACCTTATTACTGAAATCTATGGTGACTATGTCTACCACTCTGTCCTCGGCAACATTCCTGGTCACTTCATCAAAGAACTCTACCAAATTTGGGAAGCATGATCTCCCACTCACAAGTCTATGCTGACTGCTCCGAATCAAACTCTGTGTAAGTAATGGGTGCAGTCATGGATGCAGTCAATGTATGCTGTCCTTTATTGTATGATAATTCGAGTACATAAGTGTAACCATCTTCCTGCTGTTGTAGAGCCTTGCTGAGAGAGCATTTGGGGCACTCTGTACAGGTTTGATCACCTTTGTAAGGAATGATCTCCTTACCACAGACATGAGTGATGGTAACATGAGTATAGAGTGAATAAGCTGAGGGTTTAATCTATAGAGCAGTGATAGAAGAAGAAATGGTGATGCTGAAACACGAGGACTGGCAGCGATCACTTATTTCCAAAAGAGACATTGATAGGGTGAGAAGTTCCATACTACACCAGGATTGATTTGGTTTGATTTATTGTCACGTGTACCTCAGTACAGGGAAAAATCTTTATTAATGAGCAGTGGAAGCAAATCACAGTAAGCATGGCCAGTCAGATTATAGGGTGAAAATAGACTTGGGCAGAGTAAGGCATACAGATTGCACTGCACGAGACAAGATCAATATGAACAAGATCAGCATTATTTGAACATAAAAGAGTCCATTCAACAGACTCGTATGGCTTTCCTAATACATTATATGCCTTAATTAATTCTACCCACGTTATTGTGCAATCGGTGTGTGAACCCGGACTGAACGACATGTTGTTCACAATCCCCAACAGCAGCCACTATGCGTTCCATCTGAAACAGGTAGCCATCCCCACCAGCATCCGCTCTACATAGAGAACACCAGGCTGGCTTCTTGGAGATAGCAGATGTCTTCCTGTGACTTCACGCAAGACATATGGCTTCCCTCCTCACCACTAGAAAACCACGTTAAAGTCCCACGTGTGTGTCATGAGCAACGGAGCCACGAGGAACAACGTGGAGCAGTCTGTCTTTCCAACCTCTGCTCCACTTGATCATCATGTTAGAGCATCAATTAGTAGTCAGTGAAGACTGCCGATGCTGGTGATCAGAGTCGGGAGTGTGGTGCTGGAAAAGCACAGCAGGTCAGGCAGCTTCCAGGAAGCAGGTGAATCAACGTTTTGGGCATATACCATTCATCAGGAATCAACATCAATTACCTCATTCTGTCCCTGTGTAAGTATGTTGACAGGGTATGGCCTCCTACTGTTGCTGTGTAAGTGACTCAAGGGACTGACTTGCTTCTTCCTCGTCCGATTGGACAGGGCCAAGGGCCTGATTGGGTTACCCCTGGTTCCTGTTTGAAAGTTCGATGTGCTCACAAGTGTGATGATGCTGCATATTTAAGAAGTTATTTTGTTGTGGTTTCTTTTAAGAAAGAGATTGAATGATCGTTACCAAGCTGGTTAGTTAAGACCACTTGAGTAAGCAGCTTTAATTCCGGGATTGGAGAAATGATTGTGACATTCTGTGTCTGAATATTCCTTTTTGCCAAAGGCTGTATTTATGGGATTTTCCGATATTGGAACAGTTCATTAGTAATCGCTCCACGGTCTATTGTTCTGTTAACTTGTCCAATAGAAATATGTTATTCTAAATTCATCTTTCTTTGGTTTAATTTTATCTTTCTTGTTTAAATAAATTGTGTTTTGCTTCGCACCGAGTAGTTTGACCAGTCACATTGCAGCTGGAACAGACACTTTACACTTCCATTAAAATAAGAAAACATTAGAGTCCAGGCTACCGCCTTCAAATATTTTCGAGGGGCTCTGGTGTAGTCCCTCATACTAGACTCCCTCTCTCCCTGAGTACTTGGCTGGAGGCACTGAATAAGCTGTCTCTGTTCTTCTCTAATAGTGTCAATGGGCTGAATGACTTTCTCATATTCCTGTGAAACCAGCGTTAGGTTCTGAATGAACTCTTCATTTGCTGTGGCAATGTGCAGTGTCAGGATGTGCTGTTACATGAATGTTACGGACAATTTAACAGCACAAGTCTCAATGGAGTCTGGGTCTTGCTGCACATGGACACAGGCTGGTTCAGGATCTGACGGGGATAAAACATTCTGAAAATTGTGGAATCTTCAGTGACCATTCCCACTTCTGATCTTATGGTGGGGAGGGTGAGGGTGAGGAGACATTGATGAAGCAGCTGAAGATGTTTGTGAAGTGGAAGCTACCCTGAGGAACTCCCAAAAGGTGACGGAGATGATGAACATCTTCCTTTGTGCCATGTTTGATACCACACACTGGAGAGGTTACTCTGATTCCCATTGCGAACAGTTTTCTTCAGTTCCTTGATGTCAACAGAAGTTAACCACTGCCTTGATATCGGGGCCAGTAATTTTTACCTGAACCCTTGTGTCAATATCTTTTGTTCACATCAATAGGCCATGATATAGGAGCAGCTAGTGCTTTCTTCAAACAGGTGGTATTGAATGTCAAGACTTCTCTTCTCAAGAGTGTTCGGGGAGCTCGATGACTGAAAGTCCCATTTGCTAGCATTTGGCCAATATCCCTCCTCTTTCAGATACTTTTTAAGTGTGCGATTGTAACCGCCTTCAGCGCTTCCTCTGACAGCCCCTTCTGTTCACACACCACTCCCTGTATGAAACATTTATGTTCAGGTCCCTTCTAAATCATTCACCCTCTCCCCTTCAACCTATGCCCTCTTGTTCTGGACACCCCTAACCTGGGGAACAGAACGCGCCTGTTCAAAATATCCATGCCCCTGATGGCTTTATATACCTCTATAATGTCAAACCTCAGCCTCTGACACTCCAGTGGGAAACACCTCAACCTAATCAACCTTTCCCTAAAGCTCAAACCCTCCAGTCCGAGAACAGCCGTGTAAATCCTTTCTGCAGACAACCGAATTGCATGCAGTATTCTTAAAGTGTCCTCACCAACATCCTGTACAGATACAACATGCCACCACAAACCCTATACTCAATGCTCTGACTGATTAAGGCAAATGTGCCAAATGTGTTCTGCACCACACTATCTACCTGCGTCTTCACTTTCAAGGAACAATATACCTGCAGCCCTAGGTCCCTTTGTTCCACAACACTCCCCAAGACCTTACATTAAGTGTGTAATTTCAGCCCTGATTTGCCTTCCCAAAATGCAAAACTGCGCACTTATCTAAATTAAACTTCATCTTTCACTCCTTGCCCCTTTGTCCCATCTAATTGTGGTCTCGTTGTATTCTGAGATAATCCACAATACCACCGTCATCTGTAAACTTACTAACTATGCCTCCATTATTCATATCCAAACCCTTGATATGAATGATGAAATGCAGTGAACTCAGCACTGATTTTTGCAGCACACTGCTGCTCACAAGCGTCCAGGCTGAAAAATACCTCTCTTCCTTCAAGCCAATTGTGACTAACTTCCTCGGTATCCCATGTGACCGCACCTTATTAATCTGACTACCAATCGGAATGTTATGAACACCTTGCTGAGGTCTACGTAGACAATGTTTACCAAACTGCCTTCATCAATCTCCTCTGTCACCTCTTCATAAAACTCAATTAATTTAATGAGACATGATTTCCCATGCAGAAAGCCACATTGACTACCCCAATCAGCCCTTGCTTTCCCAAATATGTGTAAATCCTGTTCTTCAGGATCCCCTCCAACTTACCCACCTTTTACATCAGGCTCACCAGTCTATAGTTCCCCGGCTTTTTGGGTCTCTGCTTCCTTTTCTAGTCCCACTTCCCCACTGCTCACAACAAATGTTAAATGTAACGAGGTTGGTGATATGGCCGATGATTTCAGTCTCAGACTGGGTCAGGGTCAGTTTTAGGAACAAGTCAGGCTAGTTTCTTTAATCTGCTGAAACAAAACGTTTATGATCCAGAGCAATATTACTCAACCTATGATAGAAAGATGAATGGCAAACTGTTTGGGTATTGCACATACGTAATATGTAATGAGTGGCAACGCGGTTAGCACTGCTGCCTTAGAGCGCCAGAGACCCGGGTTCAATTCCAGCCTCGACCGACTGTCTGTGTGGCGTTTGCACATTCTCCCCGTTTCTCCGCGGGTTTCCTCCAACAGTCCAAAGATGTGCAAGTTCGGTGAGTTGGCCATGCTAAATTGCCCGTCGTGTTAGGTGAAGGGGTAAATGTAGTGGAATGGTTCTGGGTGGGATGCTCTTCGGATGGTTGGTGTAGACTTGTTGGGCTGAAGGGCCTGTTTCCACACTGTAAGCAATTTAATCAATATTTCCCTTTCTATAAACACTGGCGCGTGTGCACACACACAATCGGTGAACAAAATCTTTGCAATTTCAAGTTTAAAGAACTTTGTCCAGATATTGGTGCAATTCATGACAAAGGGAAAAATTGTGAGATTCTGCTTCTGAAGATATCCTACTCACACAAGCTGCTAGGTATGGGATTTCATCCTGGAAAATTTGGATTTGGCTGAATTACGTTTGCATTAGGCAGTGAGGAGATTCAAATGATTTCTGGTCAGGGATCACCCAAAGGGTAGCACAGTGACTCAATAGTTAGCACTGCTGCATCACAGTACCAGGGACTTGGTTTCAATTGCAGACTTGGGTGACTATTTGTGTGGAGTTTCCATCCTCTCCCCTTGTCTGTGTGAGCTTCTAATGGGTGCTCCAGTTTGTTCCACAGTCCGAAGCTGCGCTGGTTAGGTGGATTGGTCATGCTAAATGGTCCATAGTGTTCAGGTTAGGTGAATTGGTCCGGGTAAATGTCAGGGAGCTGGCCTGGGAAGGTTCCTTTTTGGAAGGTTGGTATGGACTTGTTGGGTTGAAGGGCGTGTTTCAACACTTCAGGAATTCTATAAAAGTAAGAATGGTAACAATTACTGTAGAGTTTATTTTTAAGCTCGCACACATTGCTATGATGAGGAACAATGAAGGAGAGAGAGTGCAATAGGCCATTCCTTCACTGGCAGATTACATTTTCTCCCTCTCTGAGTTGAATCACACAGTAATGTCATCCTCTCTCAAAGTGGACCATGTGAGGTCTCCTTGTACATTGTCCAAACTATGTCTCCATCACAATCCCTGCTCCATGTAGATGCATCATTGCTACTGTCATACACAGAGCCGTATCCTCATCGGAAAATGGTCTCGATCGATTCGAAGACATGTTTATATGTCCCTGCGACATTGAAAAATTGTTTAAGACACTAGTTGTGTCAAAATGAATACATTTTTTTAACAAATGCCGAAATTGATGGAAAATCTCGGCAGACCTATCAGTTCCCAGATGCCTTTTACATGCTGCAGTTGTACCAGCCCCCACCATTTCGTCTGGCAGCTCATCCATACGCACACCACCCTCTCATGAAATGGTCCCCCTTTTGGCATCATCAAAACCTTTCATGCGAGGTATTGGATTTGGTAAATCAAAAAAAAGCAGGGCCTATACAATTAAACGTAGGGCCTTTGGTAGTGTTGTCGAACAGAGACCTAGGCCGTCAGTTATAATTCTTTAAAATTTGCATCTCGTATAGATAGTGTGGTTAAGAAAGTGTTTAACACACTTGTCTTCATTGGTCAGACCTTTGAGTATCGGAATTGGGACGTCATGTTGAGGTTGTACAGGACATTGGTGAGACCTCTTCTGGAAGACTGTGTACAGTCTGGTCATCCTGCCCGCTCATTCCACAGGCACACCACCCTCTGGGTGAAAAAGTTGCCCCTGAGGTCACTTTTAAAATTTCCCCATCACACCTTAAAACTATGCCCTCTCGTTTTGGTCTCCCCTACCCTCATAAAATACCTTGACTCTTCACTTTAATATTAATTACTTTGATATAATTAAGCTGAAGAGGGTTGAGAACAGATTAACCTGGATGTTGCTGGGAATGGAGTGAGCGAAAAGGAGAGGCTGGATAGGCTGGGACTTTTTTCACTGGAGCGGATGGGATTAAGGGGTAACTTTACAGAAGTTTATAAAATAATGAGCGGTACAGAGAAACTGAAGGGCTGATGTCTTTTCCCTCGAGTTGGGGATTCAAAACTGAGGGATATTTTAAGGTGCAAGGAAAAAGATTTAGAAAAGTCATGAAAGGTAATTATTTTAGGCAGAAGCTGGCATGTGTGTGGAATCAACTTCCATAGGAAGTGATGAAAGTTGGAACAGTTATAACGTTTAAAGGACATTTAGATCAGTACATGGATAAGACATCAGTTTGGATGGTGCTGTGAGCAGCTGCCCCCTCCCCCCCCCCCCCCCCCCTCTCTGAATGTATCCCTGTTGGTTTTCACCATCTGCCATTGCCTGTGCAGTGGCGTGGGGAGGCCAGCAGAGGATGGCATTGCATCACTTTAAGCAACACAGAGACTGCCAGACCTGCCCCACAGAGAGACACACAGATACACACACGGGAATGGTTAGGGCACGACATGAAGCTCATCTGGTAACTTAAATGAAACATAAAGAAATACTCAATTCGCCTCGTAAACTGTTAAAAAATGAGGGATAGAGAACTCCCAAATTCCACTGATTAAAAAAAAACATCAATTTATTTTTTGAACTCTGAAAGTGAACACTTTACATTAACTCTGCACATCTCTGAGACCCTCTTTCTCTTAACTGCTTATTACCCGACTCCAGCTCTACAGAAATAAACTGTTTCTGGGTCTGCCATCCTCTCATACCACAGGTGCTTGTAAGCTCTCAGTTCAGAACAGCATTCCCTCTCTCTTGAAGGTATTGTACACGCTTCCAACTTCATTACATTATACCCTGATGAATATCGATAAGTGAAGCTTATCCGGATTTCTTTTGGTCTGTGGTTTGTCAATATTTCATTCGCTCCGTCTGGTGAGTATCAGGACGTTTGTTGCTCCATTGACAGCACGTCATTATTCGACTCCGTCCGTGGGAATATATCAGTGTTTCACTTGCTCACACTAGTGAGTATGGCAGGATTTCAGTTGTTTCATGGGGACTGTGACACTATGACAATCTCAGTGTTTG
>NW_025213210.1:27958-31402 GCF_004010195.1 Chiloscyllium plagiosum
GATGTGTTGTGAGCCCACCCTCCTGCCCACCCAGACTGTGGGGATTCCATTTGTACCAGCTCAACACAAAAGGGAGATGACATCAGGGCCGTGGCTTCTAAGTTGTGCCGGGGGGAAACGGAGCTACCAGTGGGTTTAAAGTGAGAATTGCTCTTCACTGAACATTGCTTCTTACTCGGTCGGTGGGACGTGGATGTTTCAGAATCTCCACACGAGGCATCCCTGTCCTCTCCGGCTCCCACCAGGGTCCTCCCCACATGGCGGGGGGAGGGGGGGCCGGAACGGGTATCGGGCACTCCACCATCCGGCTTGGCCCTTTCTGTCCAATTTCAGGCTGTTTCTCCTGGAATCGGAGAAGGGAGCGTGGGATGGAGGGTGGGAGTGGGTGACCCTGCTGTTAGTGTAGGTGTAGGTGGGGGGACATGGTGACGGACCCATGCAGTGTTATTAGTATGGGAGGTGGGGTAAAGTGGAGGAGAGAGAGAGAGAGAGAGAGAGAGAGACGGGGGTGGAGGAGAAGGTGCTGCATGCAGTGAGAGTGGTGGAGCATAATCCTTGTCCGGGGGTCGTTGCTATAACAGATATACAGTGAATGTGAGGGAGCAGACAGAATACGGTGACCCTTATCCTGGCAGAGCGCGGAACGTTATTGATGCTTGTCCTGTATTGCTGGACATTCTTTCAGAGAGCAGATACTGCACTGAGCTCAGAACATGCTCGGTGGGTCTGGTGGTGTTGATCCCCCACCCCGGGGAAGAGAATGGTCCCCTTCTATACTAGCCCATCCATCAGGAGTTCCGTGCCCCTGTCGACAAACCGTGATGTAATTACCCCTTATCTGCCATGGTCGGAATATCCAGGGGTATCCGGGAGATGGTGATTCCCTCCAGCCATAATGAGTGGGTGAATCGGACTAGTATTGAATGAGAGGGATACCATGGGGTGGGATGGGTAGTTAATGAAGTGAGTCCGATAAGATAACACGAGGAAACTGGCTCAGCCTCGTGCAGATAGTCCCTTTGTCGCACTCAAGGATAATCAAACAAAGATAAATTACTGTTCGAATCTGCCCAATGAGTCATAGATTCTGTTGAAACCAATTCCAGTTACAAAGATGCCGAACAAATGCTCATCTGACCTCACACCAATATCCCTTTTTCCCATCTTTCCTGGGAACACTGGCTCATTTTACAGGATTCAATTGAAGTGTCTACATTTCAGCATTCTGAAACCTGAGAACACACCCTTCCATGACAATGTCTCTCAGTCTCCCCGTCTCTGTCTATACCCCAAACCTCTCCCATGTGGTGATATTTAAACTGATTCTCTCACCATCTCTCTCTGGCAGTGATGTTCACAACCACAGCACTCCCTTGTCATGACACAATGGAGAGATGGAGCTGGAAATGAATGGGAGCTGCAGCGCCTGTCACTTCCAGCATGGACATCAGGTTGCCCCTCACTGGGCAGGGATATAACACAGTGTTACTGAGCAATGCACTGGGCAGATGTACACAGTCGTACATGGTGGGAGGGTAACTGCTCCTAGTTTACAGATCAATGTACTGGTGTGGTGTACACAGTCATACATGCTGGGAGGGTAACTGCTCCTAGTTTACAGATCAATGTACTGAGGTGGTGTACAAAGTCCTACATGCTGGGAGGGTACCTACCCCTGGTTTACAGGTTCATTCATGGGTGTTCACTGCACAGGTTGCTGTGCTTGTCAGACTATCTGGTTGAGGTTTATAGATAATGCAATTATGTGGTTTGTGTAACTCCTTATGCTGGATGGATATTTATTTCAGGTTTACACGATCCTGCACTGCTGTCGTCTGCACAGCTCCCTGTGCTGGAAAGATATCTTGTCCGGGTTTATATATTAATGCACTGCTGCGGTCTGCACAGCTCACCGCGCTGTACAGATATATGGTCTGGGTTTATAGATCAATGCCCTGATCTGATCTGAATTGCTGAATTGTATTGACCAGTGCAATGGATGAATCTGGTCAGATTGCTGGGTTGTACTGAGCAGTGCACTGGCCTGGTCTGCACAGTATTCCACGGTGAAAAGATGTCTCCTCTGGGTTTATAGTGTCTTGGCTGGTTCTGTGAGGTGGATGGAGAATGTGGTATATCTAACCATTTCAGCTGATCTGGCGATGCCTTTAGTTCCCATTCCTGTGATTGAAACCTCCTTCTCTCACCCCATTAATGTTACAGTGTGTCCAGGCACAGTACACCATGTTGGTGGGGTGGATAGGGGGGGAAAGGTGATGAACAGGTCAAGGAGTTCTCCGGAATGTTCTGTCCTCAACATTCTATAACTGCCATTCCCGGAATGTTCTGTCCCGAACATTCTATAACTGACATTCCCCGAAACGTTCTGACCCGACATTCTTTAACTGACATTCCCCGGAACGTTCTGTCCCTGACAATGTTTGTGAACGGATGGACGTCAGTGAATTGAACAAACGATAAGATCCCGAGTGAAGAGATCCCGTTCCAGAGAGAAGGAGACACTGTTCCGAAGGCCCCTAAGGCATTTAAAGGGATGAATACGTTTTCCCTGCGTTTACATTTCTCCACGACACAGGATCGACCACAATTTAGACCAAACTACAGAAATTCCCAAACTCTGTTTGTCTTCAGGAAACTGGGAGGGAGTCCTTCAGGACAGCAACGTTTCCACCCTCCGTATTAGGAACTGGGAAGGAGTGACCTGTGTCGGGTCTCGAGTGATCCAGTGTGTGGGAATGTTCTATAAACCTTCTTTCCTTATGGATGTGTCTCTGTGTGTTTGGGGAGGGAGGATGTCTTGTGGTTTATGTCACATTTTTGTCAGTAGTTCAGACCTTCCCATTAGTTATTCCGGCTCCAAATATTTTAATAAATCCCTGAATCCAGGGATACATTTGAAAATCTCACTGGGTCCCCAATCAAACGGGTCCCTTTGCCTCCAGGCTGATGGATAATGGGTTTGTTATCCTTCCTCACAGTTAACGTAGTGACCATCTACGTCCTGCTTTATAAAGATTGTGGATTGTCTCCATGTGTCAGACGTTACCTGGGGGCCATGGCAGCGGCGGATCTCCTGGTCATTATCCTCGACCTGATACTGAGACACATTCCCATTGTTTATCGGCAACAGTTTTATTTTCTGAAGGACTCCGTTCCCGTGTGTAATATCCACGCTGTTTTGCTTTACGCAGCCAGTGACTGCTCTGTCTGGTTCACCGTTACTTTCACCTTTGATCGGTTTGTGGCTATTTGTTGCCAGAAGCTGAAAATTAAATATTGCAGTGAGAAAACGGCAGCTATGGTTCTCGGAGCAGTGACGGTGCTGAGCTGTTTAAAGAACATTTTCTGGTATTTTATGCTCACGGCTCGGTATATGCTGAGGAACCAGCCCTGGTTTTGTGATGGAACAATCTCTGTTGCATT
>NW_025213211.1:0-21392 GCF_004010195.1 Chiloscyllium plagiosum
CCTATCCTCTTCCATTATGGAGATATACACTGAAACACACCCGCACAATCCTCCACGACTACCCTGTGTCCTGCCAAAAGCAAATATACACACAAACACGCACACACACATATATCGCCATATCGAGACACAGGTACAGTCATGTCTTTAATGCAGAGATATATAATTTTTGAATAAAACATGTATCAAGAATTAAAGTGAGAAGGCGGGAGAATTGTTTTAAGAAACATGTTAGGCAGGACACACCGCAAAGTATACCTGATGGGTCAAATGCCCTTATTTCAATTTCCTATGCTGTATGTCCTTAAGATGGTAGGAATATTTTCCCAAGGTGCAATGGAGACTGAGTTTGGTAAATACTTTATTGAACAGTCAATGAGACTGTGGGATACGTTTGAGGGACTGAATGGTGTGCTTCTGTTCATATTTGTTGTGCCCTTATTTCTGAAAAGAGGAGGTGGCTTGCTGTGAGGTTAGGACAGTTTTAAATTAAAGCGTCTCCCATTTCCGTTTGAGGTAAGGTGGCTTATTTCTCCTTTGGACTGTGCGATCTGGGGTGCTGTCATCCCCAGGAACAGTGAAGACTGGGTCATTTAAGATATTCAAGGCTGACCTTAACTGATTTTTGGTGGACAGGAGAGTCAATATTTATTGGGAACAAACAGGAAGGGGTTGGTCAGCTACCATCAAACCATCCTGTCTTTAAACAGTTATACACAGGAACACACACTCACAACCCTCCACCACCACCTGGTCTCCTTCAATTAAACAGATATATACAGAAACACACACACACATCCCTCCATCACCACCCTGTCTCCTGCCATGAAGCAGATATGCACAGAAACACATACACATCCCTCCACGACCACACTGTCTCCTGCCATGAAGCAGGACTGTGCCATCTGTGGTGCTGTCATCCCAAAGAACAATGAAGACTGGGTCATTTAAGATATTCAAGGTTGACCTTAATTGATCTTTGATGGACAGGAGAGTCAATATTTATTGGGAACAAACAGGAAGGGGTTGGTCAGCTACAAGTAAACCATCCATGAAGTTTATAAACTGAGTAGCAGGCTGGAGGGGCCGAATGATAAACTGCTACTCCTATCCCACATGTTGTTCTCCCAATTTACCCCTCGAGGCTGGTACAGAGAGAGAGAGAAGACCTCATTCAGCCAGTCAGAATCGTTATAATGAGACAGGAAGAGGCCATTCTGCCCGTCTATTGAGTTGCACAGGAATAGAATGCAGTCATTCAACCCATTGACTACCGAACAGGAGGAGGCCATTCACCTTTCTGGGCAGTTACACAGTGGCAGGGGAGCCCTGGTTAGCTAGCCGGAAATGAAAAGTAGAGAGAATTACTTGTTTTCAGGTTGGAAAGATGTAACTAGTGGAATTCCTCAGGGATCAGTGTGAATTTATCAACAGTTTAAAATCAAGGTTAATGCCTTGGATGAAGGGGCTGAATGGATTGGAGCTCAGTTTGCTCATACAATAAGATGTCAAGTGGAGGCAGAGCATCTGCAATGGCATACAGACAGGGGAGGGCAGTGAGTAAACCTGCGACAAAAGAAAATCAGTACAATGTGGGTGACTGGAACTTCGTGTTTTGGGGAAATGACAAAACAGCAGTAAATAATTTAAATGGAGAGAGAATGCAGAACTCGGTGGCGCAAATGTTTTTGTGTGCTTTAGCACATGAATCACATCAAGTTACTCTGAAGATGCAGAAAGTGATTTGAAAGGTAAACGGAATGATGCTGTTTCATGCCAGTGGTATTGGCTTTGATCTTAGCAAAGTTTTTCTACATTGGTACAAGGCATTGCTGAGATCACATCTGATGTACTGTTTGAAGCTTTGATCCCCAAAAGTCAAATCCAAAAGCTGAACTGCTTTTAAACTTTTCAAACATGTTTCTCTTTACTTGGACTTGTTACGAAGACATTATGTTATGAAGGTTAACTGTTTCGGCCTGAGAATGAGAGATGTTCTTATTGATCATATAATATTATGAGGAGAGTGCAGCTGGTGAATACCTGATGTATATTTCCACTTGTGTGGGAGAAGAAAACTGGGGAAGTAATTTAAGAATAAGACAGGTTCTGTGGCAATGTCACTGGACCAGAAAAGTTAACTCTCATTTCTCTTCATACATGCTGCCAGACCTGCTGAGCTTTTCTAACAATTTCCGTACATCTTTAAAAGTAAGACACATTCGTTTTAACGCAGATATTGTGAAGACATTTAACCTTTTAATTTTAGATTATGCAGGAACATATAAACATATCTTCAAATCAAGTAGGGCCATTTTTTTGTTAATGAAATGATTCTGTGTACGACAGCAGCAACGATGCACCTACATCGAGCAGAGTATGTGTTGGAGTCATATCGTTCAGACAATGTTCAAGGAGACCTCACATGGTCCAGGTTGGGGTCTGATAACATTACTGATTCAACTTAGTGGTGGAAAAAAATGTTACCTATCTGAGAAGGCACGTTCTATTGCTCCCTTTTTCTTTCCCTGTCCCTCGTCACAGCAATATGTGCGATCTAAAATAAAAGTGCAGTCTATTTTATCACTCATGGAGGATTCATGATGAGGATTCATTGGAATGTCTGAAGCACAGGAATTCTCTGCCTGAAGCACAGAGAATTCAGCCAAATCGAATTGTTCCAGGTAGGATTCACATTGTCAGAAGGTTGTGCCAGCAGAATAACTTGAGAAGTAATTATTCAGACTCGATAGTGATAGAGAAAGACGGGAGATTCTGTGGCAGCAAATGGGAATCCAGGATGTGTAGTCTTCCACGTCCCAGGATCAAGGATGTCTCCGAGCTGCTGCAGTACGTTCTCAAGTGGGAGGGGGAGCAGCCAGAAGTCATTGTGCACATTGGTATCAATAACACAGGTAGAAATAGGGATGACGTCTTGCAAAGTTATTATGGAGAGTTAGGAGAAAAGGATCTAAGCCAGGACCATGTGCGGGTTTCCAGTGCTACGTGCTAGTGAGGGGAAGAACAGGAGGACATGGCAGAGGAATGCATGGCTAAAGAATTGGTGCAGGGGGCAGAGATTCAGAGTTTTAGATCATTGGATCTTTTCTGGGGCAATGATGACCTGTTCAAGAGAGACAGGTTGTTGCTGAACTGTTGGGGGTCCAATATCCTGGCGGGCAGGTTTACTAGTGTTACAAGGGAGGATTTCAACTATATTGGCTGGAGTTGGGGAACGGTGTGGGATCTTCAACAACAGGGAGACAAGTGCGAGGCTGGAGGCAAAACAGTAATTAGAAACATTAATGTGAAGTGGAACACGACAGGGAGCAAGGAATGCCTGTCGGATTAAACTGCATCTGTTTCAATGCAAGAGACCTGACAGGTAAGACCGATGAACTCAGGTCGTGGATAGGTAGGTGGGACTGGAGTATTATAGCCATTACAGAAACATGGCTGAGGGAGGGACAAGATTGTACCAGGGTGCAGGTTTTTTAGGTGGGACAGAGGCGGTGGAAGGAGGGGACGGGGAGTTTCATTTTTGATTAAGGCGAGTATTAAATCAGTAATCAGAGATGAAATAATTGATCGATCATTTAGTGAGGCTTTGTGAGTGGAGTTAATAAATAAGAAGTGGGTGGTGACATTATTGGTGTTGTACTATAGAGCCCCAAATGGGGGATTAGAAAAACAAAAATATGTAGATAGATTTGGGGAGACCTGCGGGGGCAACAGTATAGTCATAGTGGGAGATTTTAATCTTCCTAACATAGACTGGGACTGACACAGGACTAAGGGCTTAGATTGGGTCAACCGATTAAGTGTGTTCCGAAAAGTTTCCTCAAGCAATATAGAGAGGGACGTACTTGGGAAAGGGCAAAATTCAACCTACTCTTGTGAAATAGAGCATGTCAGGTGACTGAGGTGGCAGTGGGGGAGCACTTTGGGGCCAATGACCATAGCTGTATTAAATTTAGAGTAGTTATAGAGAGGAAAACATCGGTCCACAAGTGCAAGTTCAACCTTGGGGAAGGCGAGTTTTGATGGAATTCGATAGGAGTTTGCAGGGGTTGATTGGAGTAGTTTGTTTGCAGGCAAAGGGACCTCTGGCAAGTGGGAGGCATTTCAAAGTGAGCTGGCTAGAATTCAGGGTCTGTATGTTCCAGTGAGAGTGAAGGGCACGTTTGGCAGGAAGAGTAACCCGGGATGACAAGAGCTATTGAGGCTTTGACCAGGAAAACGGAGGCGTGGCTCAGGTACAGGCAACTGGGATCAAGGGAATCCCTGGACATATACAGGGGAATATAGAAGTTTCCTGAGCAAGGAAATCAGGAGGGCAACAAAAGGGTAAGAGATAGCTTTGGCTGAGAAGATTCGGGTGAATCCAAAGAGGTTAAGTATATTAAAGCGAAGAGAATGACTACCGTGAGAATATGGCTGTTCAAGGACCAAATTGGACATGTAGAACCACAGATGATAGGCAAAGTTCTCAATTAACACTTCTCATCTGTGTTTATTGTGGAGAAGGACATGACGACTTGGGAGCTTAGGGACGTTCGTGGTGATATCTTGGAGATATCACAGTTGAGGAGGTATTAGATGTATTAGAATGCATGAAAGTTGATAAATCACCTGGTTCTGAACATAGCAGGAGGCGAGAGAAGAAACTACGGGGAGCCTGGTCGATATTTTTGCATCATCGTTAGCTACAGGTGGGGTCCCATAAAACTGGAAGGTTGTTTCCTTATTCAAGGAGAGAAGCAATGAAAAACCTGGGAACTATAGACCAGTAAGCCTAACATCTGTGGTAGGTAGGTTACGTGAGATGATTCTGAGGGTATATATGCAATTTGAAAGACAGGATTTGATGAGGAATTATTATTTATTATAATAACAAGTATTAATAATTGTTTTTAAACTGGAACGATTGCATTGTTTTGTGAGCGGGAGATCATGCCTCACAAATGTGTTTGAGTTCTTCGATGAAGTGACCAGGAAGGTTGATAAGGGCAGGGTGGTCGACGTAGTCTAGAATGATTTCAGTAAGGGCTTTGATAAGGTTCCCGTGATAGGCTGCTCTTGAAGGTCCGATCGCATGGAATTCAAGGGGAGCTAGCAAATTGGATACACACTTAGCTTGATGGTAAGAAGCAGAATAAAATAGTGGAAGGAAGCTTGTCAGACTGGAGGCCTGTGAATAAGGAGTACCTCAGGGGTTGGTGCTGGGAGCATTGCTGTTTGTTATCTATATCACTAGTATTATTAGGAATATACACGGCATGATTAGATAGTTTGCTGATGACACTAAAATAGGTGGTATTGTGGAGAGTGAGGGGCGATTTCCGAAATTTCAGCAGGTCTTTGATTAGCTGGGGATGTGGGCCAAAAAATAGAAACGGAGTTTAATATAGGTAAGAATGAATTTTGCATTTTGGAAAGTTAAATTAAGGTAGGAATTTTATGGTGAATGGCAGGACCTTCAATGGTGTAGTAGAACAGATAGACCTTGGAATTCAGGTGAATGATTCTCCGAAAATGGAGTCACAGGTATACAGGGCAGTGAAGAAGGCTTTTGGCACACTGGCATTCATTGGCCAGGGCATGGAGTATAGAATTTGGGAAGTTATATTACAGTTATACAGGACGTTGGTGAGGCCACACTTGTAGTGTTGTATTCAGTTTTACTCACATAGGTAAAGGAAGGATGTTATTAAACTGCAAAGATTGTAGAAGAAATTTACAAGCATGATGCCAGGACCCAATGGTCTACATTACAGGGAGAGGTTGGACAAGCTAGGACATTTTTCTTTGGAGCATAGGAGAATGAGGGAGTTGCGGGGGGGGGGGGGGGGGGGGGTTGTTGGGGGTTCTTAAAAAAATTACAAGATCATGAGAGGCATGGATACAGTGACTGGTTGTAGTCATTTTTCCCGGAGATGGAGAATCGAGGACTTGAGGGCATCAGTTTAAGGTTAGGGGGAAAAAAAAAAAGGGGAAAAAATAAAAGGAGAAAACAACAGAGGGTGGTACACTTGTGGAATGAGCTACTAGTGGAAGTGGTTAAGGCATTTACAATAAAATATTTAAAAGGGATTTGGACAAATATATGGATAGGGAAGGTTTAAAAGGATGTGGAACAAGTGCAGGGAAATGGGGTTACCATGGAGGGATATTTGGGTCAGCATGGATCAGTTTGGGCCAAAGAGTCTGTCTCTGTGCTGCATGACTCTATGAGTGGAATAACATTTGTGCCAAACACTAATTGTTTTCTCCTTTTGTCATGAGTTTGAATAATATTTGGATAAAGTTACTTCAAAACAACATTGCAGAGATTTTGCTTTTCAGTTTGTTGTCAAAAATGTGTCTGTGTTGGGAAATATGTACAAGGCCTGATTAAAAAAATTTCTGATGACACTAAAATAGTCGGTATAGTGGAGAGTGAGGAAAGTTATCAGAAATTGCAGCAGGACCAAGATCAGCTGGGGACGTGGACAGAGAAATGGCAAATGGAGTTGCATTTTCAAAAATCAAATCAATGTAGGAGTTTCATGGATTCATGTTGAATGGTAGGGACTTAAGGAGTGTAGTTGACCAGAGGGCCCTTGGAATTCAGGTGTACGGTTCTCTCAAAATAGAATCACAGTTAGACGGCAATGAACAAGGCTTTTGGCACGCTGGCCTTCATCAGTCAGGGAATTGAACATCGAAGTTGGTGAGTTATGTGCAGTTATACAGGATGCTGGTGAGGCTACACTTAGGTTACTGTGTTCGGTTTTGTTCAATTTGCTCCACGAAGGATGTGATTGAATTGGAAATAATGCAGAAGAAATTGCCAGTACTCAATGGCCTGATTTATAAGGAGAGTTTGGACAGGCTTGATCTTTTTTTTTGCACTGTAAGAGACTGAATGAGCAGCCAGCAGAAATTGTTGAGGCGGGTACATCAACAACATTTACAAGGCATTTGGACAAATCCATTGATAGGAACAGATTAGAAGGATACGAGCAATGGCAGGGAAATGAGGTTCATGTGAATGGACATGTTGGTCGGAATGGACCAGTTTGGACTAGCGGGTCTGTCTCTCTGCTTTAAGACTCTATGATTCTAATAACCATTGCTTGTTTCCCACTGAATGTTATATTGTACTTCCCCAATTCACTGGAGCAAACGTGACTCTCCAGCCGCCAGGCTTCCATGATGTTTGACCAGAATATTAAAACATTCTATATTGTATTCATACACCGTGTAACATGCAACATATTAATGTCACTATTCCTCCAAAGCTGCTTCAGAACAAGATTATCAATTAATCCTTCTGACCAGACAGCACCAAATACAAACTAACCTGGTCTCTAGTTTGGATCACAACATATTCTTCAATCTACTTGATACACTTCTGGAATTTATTTTTCACAGCATGAGCAGTCACTTAGTTAACGCAATTCAGATGCAACTTGAGATAATTCAGAGTTACTGCGGCACCCACAATATCAAATTTCCAGAGCATAAGATACACAAAATTTGCACGACATAACACACCAATGTTTGTTTCTCCTTGCTAATATCCTCCCAAACTGATTCTATGGGATTAGAGGGACAGGGTGTGTGGCGTTATTAGTGACAGAATTGGACAAGATGTTCAGGGAGGCGCACCTCGATGCTGAGATGATCTGAAGGAATGTCCAGCAAAAAGGACATTCTGTATCCCCGTCCTGCCAGGATACGTGTCACCGCATTCTCTCCACTCCTTCACTCCTTCACACAAATGTATACACCTAAATACACAGACACGCAAACACATGAACAAACACACGCACACACATACAGACACAGAGACATGGACATTTGCGTCCATAAGACAGAGATAGGTTTTTGATGAATAAGGACATCAAAGGTTGCAGGGAGAAATCAGGAGAATGAGGTTGAGAAACCTCAAATTCGTTATTAAATGGCATTCAGTCTCGATGAGCAGAATGGCCTAATTCTGCTCCTTTTTTAAATGATCGTGTTGTGTTATGCTATCTGGTATTCTCTTCCTGGGAGAGGAGTGGAGAATGAGTTTAATACATATTTGATTGGAAAGAGTCAGTAGTAATATTGGACATGTTTAGAGGGCTGAATAGTTTACGTCTATTCCTAATTATTCTGTCCTTATGTTTCAAGGAAGGTGGCGATTTAATGTTAGGTTAACACAGTGTTAAACTAACGGGCCCTGCAATGGAATGAGGATGTCCCTTTCCCTTTAGTTTTGTGCTGTCTGTGGTGTCCTCATCCTCACGGAGCAGTGAAGACTTGGTTATTGAAGATATTCGAGGCTGAGCTTGACTGCTCTTTGCTGGACAGGAGAGTCAATGTTTATTGAGAAGGATAGTCAGACACACTGGCATCAGCCATGAGCATTCTCACTGGTGCAGCTGAATAGCCTCCTGCTTCCCCTACCCCATGAAGTTAGTCTGCAGTTGTAGCAAATGGTTTGGATTGATGTTGTTTCTGGGAAAGTGTAGCGGGTTTAATTGTGGGAATGTTTTACTGCATCTGGACAGGGAGACTGCAGATGCTGGAGGTCAGAGGCGAACAGTGTGGCATTGGAAATGCAGAGCAGGTCAGGCAGCATCCGAGGAGCAGGAAGGTAATGTTTCAGGCATAAGTCCTCCATTAGGGATGCGCCGGAAACACAATTCTCCTGCTCCCTGTACACACGTTCCCGGACGGCCTTTTGATAAGAAGCATTATCGGTTTCAGTATTGGATCAGAAGCTCTTTTGAACGATTCCCGAGTTTGGGAAAAATCAGCTGCATACATATTTCTCTTGTCAGGCTGTGTAAAACTGCGGAATAAATTTTAAGTATAAGATGTATTGATTATTATGAATGCATAGGCGTGCACTGTACCTTTTAAAGAGAGTTAAATCTGGCAAGGGCTTAACAAGCACAGAGTGTGCTGAAACATTTTTTTAAAAAGTAACATTTGGCTGAAACAAATAGCTGAGCTGAGTGCTATGTTATACAACAAAGTTGAATTTAGCCAATCAGTTTAACTTACGCCCCATGATACCAAAATCCAAATGAATTTGAATTTTAATGATATCAAACCAATGAGACAATCCGATGTTTTGGAGTAGAAAGTTGGGCATTTTGAACAGTTAGCCAGAGTAGCAAAGAGCTCTAACAAATGCAGACTGCATGCAGAATCCCTCACTGAAAGGTACTTGTTTCTATGAAATCAGTGCAGCAGAAGACTAAGAAAAGACTCAATAAATCCTACAGAGGAAGATTCACAGGAAAATCGACGTAACTCGCTAGTTTTGAAATTCATTTTTTGTTTGTAAATCTGAATCGGCTGGTTTTAACAGATCAGTATATTGCTGTAGAGTGTGAGTTAGATAAATTGTTCAGACAAGGATGATTACAGTGCAGGAAGTTGTTTTTTAATATTCTCTTTTCTCTTGGAGTTAAAGAATAAACTGCTATTGCTTTCGATAAATAGTGGAAGTTTGTAGTTCTTTGACACTTGGTATTTTACAGATTACGAGATAAGGTGAGTTTTTCTTTGTGTCTGGTTTAAATTAGCAGAAGGGTTTCACCCATGTCGTGACATTGATTTTAACACAGATATAATAAATACATCAACCGATTTTCTAAAATTATGCAGACACATATAAACATGTCATCGAATTATAAAGCTTTTTTTTGCTAATGAAAGGTACTGTGTACAACAGCAGTAATGAGTGGGGCTGCAAAAGGAATCAGCGATTCTACAACATTGGTTGGAACACGAATGAGAAATTCTGAAAGGGCTGTACAAGTGGGAATTCCATTCCCCAGAAGTTTGTGATGCTTGTGTGTTTGCATTTATTCAATGTTGTGTCTGTTAAATATTTGACATACAACTGAGTGAAGGAAAACAGTGCACATACTGTGCTGCTGAGAACACAGCCTGATCAGGCACGATCTTCGTGCCTGGTACAGCAGTGACAAAGTGGCTAATGACCCACTCCTGCTCCTCACTCATGTGTTCCAATGTGCTTTTCAGCTCCTGCACAGCAGCACATGGAAGGCACTTGCTCCAATTACCTGGTCCACAGTAACACAGGATATCATTCAGTCCATCCAGACTGACACACACGGTTTGCTGTGGGTTGGAATATGTTATTTGGAAATCCAGGCTGGGTTAGAAAGATTTCTCTGGTCTCTTTACAGAGTGTCTCCTCTCTGCAACTTGTGCTTCATTTGTTGGTCATGTTTTAGACCCAGATTCACTGTGAATACAGCTCACAGACATCACTCAGAGATGATACACAAAATACTTTGCTCTCTCTGATTGCAACATTCAATAACAGAACATTCAGGAAAATTACAACCATTAACTTTCCAGTTACAGAACATGAGAACATAAGGAACAGGATCAGCAAATTCGGCCAGTCAATCCTGCCATACCATTATATACCATCATGGCTGAACCACTGTTAGCATCAACTCCATTCAATTCCCAATTCTTCACACCACTCAACTCAATGAGAGAGGGCAAAAAACAATCTACCTCCTCTGTAAGTACTTTCAGTGATCTAGATCTCCGAACACTCTAGTCCTGATAGTTCCTGACATTCATTAGCCCTTGTGAGAATAAAAGACTCCCCACACAGACACAATGACCTATTGGCATGTTCAAAAGAGGTGAACGCAGGAGAGCAGCCCAGAGTGGCAGACCCTGATATCAAGGCAAGGGTTGACTCAGTATGGTATCAAGTAACGCTGACTAAACTAAATTTAATGAGAATCAACCACAGTACCTCCTTTGGTTTGGATCATCCGTAACAGAAATGAAAATGTACGTTGTTTGTGGACATCAATCCTTTCAGTCCCAGGGCATCCCTTCAGGAGATTCTCAGGGGAGCTTCTTTAGCACAAACATCTCCAGCTGCTGCATCAATGTGTTTCCTCCACCAGAAGATCAGAAGTTGGGATGGTCCCTGAAGTTTAGACAATGTTCAGAACCTTTTGTCCCCTGTCAGCTGCTGAGCGTGTCTGTGCAGCAAGACCCAGACAACATTCAGGCTTGTGCTGTTAAAGTGCCCGTAACATTCATGTGATAGTCCTGCCAGACACTACACATTTCCACAGTTAAAGGAGGAGCTCGTTTAGCATCGCAAGCTGGTTACACACGGATATGTGGAAGCCATTCAGCCCATCGAAACTAATAAACAAGAAGAGGGACAACCCATTGAATCCTTCTGCTTGTTACACAGGAAAAGAAGCAGTCTGGTTAGTGCATCTAACTGTTAAACAGAAAAATGCAATCAGACATTTTAACATGTTCAATGGGACCAGAGAGAGGCCTTCATTCACTTAATGGCTTATACATGAACAGGAGTTTATCATTGATGCTCCAACATAACAAACCAATGGAGCAGTGACTGCACTCAGAGACGGCTCCATGATGTTCTTCGTGTCCCCATTGCATGTGGAACGTGTGCTATTATAATATGGTTTGCTGCCAGTGAGGAGGGAAGCCAAATACTTTGTGCCAAGTCTCAAGGAGGCATTTTCCATCTTCGAGAAGGCACACCCATGTTCTCCATCGAGGACAAAAGCTGGTGGGAAGAGTTAACTGTTTTAGTGTGATGGTATTGTGGCTACTGTGGGGTTGTGGATAACATGACGTTCAGTGCAGAGTCACACGCACCGAATGCACTTTATTAATGTGGAGAGAGATTATGCAAAGCCTGCACTTCTCTCTGTCAATCAAAATGGAGTGCAGGGGTGAAGTAGGGGAAACGTTCTCAGAGGTACTTAAACTGACGTGAATCATAATCCGAGGGAAAAAAAAAACCAACAATGGAATTTATCACCTTCTTAGTGTCTGTTTAGAACATAATGACTGATTGCCCATTCCCCTCAAGTTTAAATATATTCACCTCTTATTCTCTCACAGTGCTAAAGATTAATCTTCACTCACTCCTCATGGTACCATCATTCCAGGAATTAGTCTACTGATATTCCTCACACTCTCTCTGTGACGAGGTGATCATCCTTATAAAGGAAAGAAAGCCTGTCCACAGTACCCTAAATGCTGCCTCAATAACACTCTCAGAGTTGATACCAATAATTCCATTCCCTCACTTTGCCATCTCTGTTTCTTTCCTGTGGAGTGAAATCCTCATACCTTCTCTATGCCCTGAGACTGATGTGGAATTTACAAGTTCCTTACATCTGTACATCAGCATCAATAAAGCCAGCACCAGAGATGGAGATGAACCACATTCTTGTAAAGAATTTCAAAGAGATAGATACACCTAAAACAAGGAATGGTCACCTACCTGAATGGAAATGAGCTGTAGGAATACGGGACACAGACAGAGGAAGGGGGCTATCTTTCCTTTTGTTCTTTTCTCACAGCATGTATGCAGTCCTGGTCAGACCAGCATGTTATGCGAAACTTGAACTGAGTGGCTGGTTCAGCTGTTCCACAGGACAGTAAAGAGTAAAACATATTGCTGCGATTTTGCAGTCACACCAGAGACCTGACCTGGAAAGGATGGCCCATTGCCTTCTCTAAAGGTCAAGAGGCAAGCAAATGGGCTTTTTCTCACAAATGATGATGTTTTCAATTTAATTATATCAATTTCGTTCATGTGATATCAATGGATTAGTATTCGATGGCTGTAGTTTATGAGTCAATGACTTGAGCACAATACACTGTTTTACATCTGACAGATTATGTACAGAGAACAATTTAAACATCTCAAGTGCAATTATTTTAAATGGACACGTGATTTGAAGAGACTTGAAACAGATGTATCGGATTTAACAAAAGCACAAACGACAGTTCATTCAGAAGTTACACTGCGGTTGAGGAGGAGACTGTTATATCATAATGGTAGCATGAGACAGGATGTGGGGAGGATATGGAGATGAAAATCTGTGCAGGACAACCAGGATTATGGAGTTTGAGAACAGTCTGGTTCCTTCTCACATATCAGTGAGTGATTTGTAAATAGTAATTTGCTTTATACGATTTATATGAAAATGATTTTTTGATTGGAACCGAAGACATCGATTTCTACTTTACTAAAATTTACACGTCATGAGCAGAAATTCAGTTCAATTCAGTTTTCCAGTCAAAGAGAATGACTTACTCGGAACACCAACTACAGCGAAGATGGGATAGTAACCACTTTGAATGATCCAAAGGATATTTTCGATCCGTGATGCTAATGATATCCATAGTTGAGAAAGATAGCAAAGACCCGAGGATAAACTCCTGTCAATTGTTGGAACATTCCACTTGAATGTTCTCAGATTCTAATCCTTGTTGGAACATTCGAGTCGAATGTATTTAGATTCTGATCCATCGTTGGAACATTCCAGTCAAATGTTGTCAGATTCTGATCTCTCCTCTCCTTCTCTCTGGAGCTGCTGATCCCTGTTAAACTGTCCTTGATATTCCCTCTTACACTATGAGATAACACATTGACAGAGCCCATTTATCATTTAACGATGGAAACCCTCCAGTGGAATAATTAGAATCTACAGAGATTGACATTACTCACAGTCGCTGAACAAATAGCTCCAGTTAACCCCTTTTAATTCAATATTGATTTTATTAAAATTCAAACTAACGTTTAAAATCTACAAATTCAGCATGGGATATGTGGGAGTGAATGTTGGAGATGGTAGATTGATTGTGTGTAACCATTCAATCTGCCTTGGGTATGGAAGTAATAAGATTAGATTAGATTACTTACAATGTGGAAACAGGCCCTTCAGCCCAACAAGTCCACACCGACTTTCCGAAGAGCAACCCACCCAGACCCATTCCTCCACATTTACCCCTTCACCTAAAACTACGGGCAATTTAACGTGGCCAATTCCCCTAACATGTGCATCTTTGGATTGTGGGAGGAAACCGGAGCACCCAGAGGAACCTTTGCAGACACGGGGAAAATGCGGAAACTTCACACAGACAGTTAGCCTGAAGTGGGAATTAAATGCGGGTCTTTGGCGCTGTGAGGCTGCAGTGCTAACCACTGTGTCCCCCACATAAATCAGCTTCTCCCTGTATAAGTTGAAACACACAGCCTGTAATTACTGATCAGTGATTATAAAGTTGAGAGAACTTTTATAGTCCATAATCTGACAGCAAAATGTGCTTAAGGCAATATGGATTATAACAGGCAAACTGCAGGGATATATTAAGAGAATTGTACTTGACAATTGCACGTGACAAATACCTTCCACTTACTGACAACCGGCAAGTTGACCTTGAGAGACTTCTGGACCAGAACTCCCAAGTTTTTTTGCACTTCAGATTTCCGATTTCACTGCTACTATCGAAAATAATCCATGCCTCTCGTCTTTCTGGCAAAGTGCACGACCTCACACTTTCGCACAATCTACTTCATCGACCAATTCTTTACCCAATCCCCTAACCTGTCCACATCCTTCTGCAGGAAAGAGTGAGGACTGCGGATGTTAGAGATCACAGTCAAATAGTGTGGTGCTGAAAAAGCACAGCCGGTCACGCACCATCTGAGGAGAAGGAGGTGCAACATTTCTGGAATGAGTGGGGTGGGTGGAAGGGGGCTGAAAATTAAATGGGAGGGGGTGAGCCTGGGGGAATGGTACCTTGTCAGGCGATAGTTATATGAAGGTGGGTGGTGATATTGAAGGTCAGAGCAGAAGTTGGAGCGGACACATGGGAAGGAAAATGGACAGGTTGGACAGTTCAAGGGGGCGGTGCCAAGTTGGAGAGTTACACCCGAGATCATGTGAGGGGAAGGTGAGATGAGGAAACTGGTGAAATTGACATTGATATCGTTTGATTTGAGTTTCCCAAGGTGGAAGGTGAGATGTTGTTCCTTCAGGTGTTGGGTGGCTTGAGTGTGGGGGTGGATCAGCCCTAGGACTGGCATGTCCATGGTGGAATGGGAGGGAGAATTGAAGTGGTCAGCCACAGGGCAGTGGGATTGTTGGGTGTGTGTGTCCCAGAGATGTTCCTTGAAGCGTTCCATCAGTTGACATCCTGTCTCCCCAATGTAGAGGAGAGAGGGAGCAATGGACACCTTAGATGAGATGTTTGGATGCACAGAAAATTGTCTGCAGGGTATAGAAGGAATCTTTGGGGCCTTGAATGGAGGTGAGGGGGAGGTGTGGGCGCAGATTTTACACAACTTGCGTTGACAACGGAAGGTTCCGGGAGTAGATGTTGGCTTGGTGGGGGTGGGGATGGGGCCGGGGTGGTTTGGGCCTAATGTGGGAGTAGTAGAGGGAATGGTCTCTACAGAATGCTGATCGGGGTGGCGAGGGAAATATACCTCTGGTAGTGGGGTCTGATTGTAGGCGGCGGAAATGGTGGAAGATGATGAGTTGTATCTGGAGGCTGGTGGGTTGGAAGTTGAGGATCATGAGGGTCTATCCTTGCTGCGGTAGGAAGAGTAGGGATCAAGTACAGAGGTGTGGGAAGTTGAGGAGATTCGGTGGAGCACATTTCTGCAAGCTCTCCACCTCTTCAATGTTATCTGTCCCTCTACATGTCTTTGTATTGTCTAACCATCCGGCTGCATTTGGCACGGTGGCTTAGTGGTTAACACTGCTGCTTTACCGTGTCAGGGACGCCGGTACAATTCCCACCTTGCATGCCTGTCAGTTTGGAATCTGCACGTTCTTCCCGTGTCCGCATGGGTTCCCTCCAGGTGCTCTGGCTTTCTCGCACAGTCCAAACGGATTCTGTGAAATGGACATGCTAAATTGTCTATGCAATAAGCTGTTAGTCAGCGGGGAATGGATCTGGGTAGGTTACTCTTCGGAGAGTTGGTCTGGACTTATTTGGCCAAAGGGCCTGTTTCCACACTGTAGTGGTTCTAACTCTAAAAATTAGCCAGCGTGCCCTCAGTTCCTTCATCTAGATCTTTAACTTTATAAAGTGAAAATTTGTGATCCCAACACCGAATCTTGTCGGACAATACTTGTCACTGACTGCCATCCTGAGAAGGCAATTTTATCCTTACTCTCTGCTTTCTGGAAGACAGCCAAGCTTCTTTCGACTTTAGCACCTTGCCTCTGATAATAGGAGATTGCAAAAGACTTTCGGTAAAACAGAAAATATTGCAAACAGACAGTTCCAGTTTCCTCCCTTGTCCCTTCAATCCGTGCATTGAGTCACACACTCTGCAATTCTTGTAGTGCTGGAATAAGTATTTTAGATTAATCAACTCTCTCCAGCCACTCACTGTTTATTATACAACTCTCTCTGGACCCACTGGATTGACATCTGTCTTGCCCCTCTCTCTCAACCAAATCTCTGTAATATGAACATCGCAGTAATATATACTCACCCAAGCTCCAAGTTCATTTGTCTCGACTGTCATATTCCTCACATTATAATCAGCGCACTTCAGACTGCCAGGCCCATTGTAGTCTGTACCCTCTGCCTGTTTGTTGTTGGTCTTAGCTGTACTTGAATTAGTCGCCCATCCTTCTCAGACACTGTACTTGTGGACAGACAGCTCTGGTTCCCACTGTCCTCCTCCACCTCCCCTCCCCGCCCCGCGCCCCTGCCACCCCGGCCGGCCACACAAGTTTAAACACTCTTGAGTGACAATAACAAACATTCCTGCCAGGAGATTGCTGTCAGTTCAAGTCCATCCCGTCCTTCTTGTGTATATCCTACAGACCTGGGAATCCCAATGACCCAGATATCAGAGATTCCTGCCAATTAAGGTCCATCCCGTCCTTCTCGTGTAAATCCTAACGAACCGGGAATCCCAATGATACACATGTCAGAAGTACTGCCTCCTCTGCCAGCTCTTTGCCCATATATATGTAACTGTACTACTTTCCTATTCCTCATCTCACTGCCACATAGCATAGCCCTGTGTCTCTAAAATTTAAATATCATTTCAGCACAACTCCGCCAAGACTTTTTGTTTAAAATGGACAGACTTGAAAATAAATACTTAAGTGTGAGTTCATTAACTGAGAAAGAGGAATCCACTTAATCAGTCCAGTAACCACAGGATCTGATATCTATCACCTCTATCAACACCTCTATACTTGTTTGGCCAAGTATAACATATGGACCATCTATTTGCAGATGGACAAGGATAAACAGAAAATGGTCAAAAAGACCAGAAAGAGAGAGAGCAGATGGATGTCATTCAGCATGTTTACTCTGTTTTGCTATTCATTTGGATTTTAGCTTTTCTGTTCCTTCCAATGGTAAGGTCTTTTCCAAGCATCCCGAGTGGATCAGAAAGTGCCCACTGTCTTTATGTAAACAGCCCTGCATGGGGAGCATCCATTGCCAAGTGATGAGTTCTGGGGAGTGTCAGGAGTGGCTCGAGGAAAGGCTGCATGCAGTGACGGATGGACTGAGGAACTGAGAGATATAGTGGGAACCAGTGACACTAGGGTCAGATGGTGGAGAATCTGTGTGGGTAGAATTGAGACATGGAAAAGGTGAATAAAACAAACATAGTTGCAGTCTTGTACAGGCCTCCAAACAGTAATCAGGAGATGGGGCACAAGATACACCAGAAGAGAGAAAAGATGTATAGAAAAGGCAAAGTTAGAATGATCATGGGAATGATAAAAACAGATGTTGAGGAAGAGGACGGGCTCAGCCAGTTGGGGGAGGGTCGTAGGGGTTGGGTGCAGTTCATGTCTTTGTTCCAGGAAGAAGCAGAGAGCCCTGAGACCATCCTCGTGGGGATGGGGGGATGTGTATTGGGATTTTACATTCATGGGAAAGAGGAGGTGGATGGAGCCTGCAAAATGGAAATTCTGAAATTGGTGTAGAGTGTCAGAGGAATCACAGATGTACGTGGGCAGGGACTGGACCAGGGGAAAAGATTGATTCAATGTAGGAAGAGATGGATTGTTCGTAGCAGGTACAGGCTGAAGTAGTGAGTCTGCCTGGGTCGTCCTGTTTGTGGATTTTGTGTAGGAGATGGAAGCGACCTCTGCTATCAGAGGGCCATCAGCTTGGGGGGCATTTGGTGTGGGTTGGAAGGGCAGCGTGTGTGTATGTTTGTGGGTTGGGGGGTTGGGGATCACCAGGAGAAATTAGGTAAATTATCGTAGTTGATACATTGGCCTGATGTGCCATGATGGGGTCATGAACTGAGAAAAGACTTGTTATATATTTTTCTATCGCTTGATTCTTGTTCAGATTGTACAATTATTCTGAATGCTTGTATCTCCATCAAGTGTAGACGACACGTCTTTCCCCCTTAGTGTGATGCCTCAACATTTTTTAAACGTTTGTTTCTACAGTATGTGCAACAATGGGCGTTTGTTCCAATAATTTGCTTCCAATTCAAGGAAGATGTGAGAATATGATTTGATCTCCTGCAGTGTGTCCATTAGGTGCAATTTAATTAAGTCTTTATCCTCACACATTCGCTCGTTCAAACAAAATAGAATGAGTCCAGAAATCCTGCAGATTTTTTTTCAGCTCTGATTATTGCTGGGAATGTTACACAGGGCATACTCCAGTGTCACGGAAAATACAAATGTTCCAGTGCAAGGTGCCAAACCCTAGTCTTTCATAAAATTATTTACAAGCTTTATAAATAAAACATGCAGAGGAGGCAGAGTGTAAAAGTAGGTTCAGCTGTGTTCAAATGTTATTTCTGGCCCGTCATAAAAGAACTGAACTACATCACTCTGTAAATTCCCCAAAATAAGAACAGCACGAGACTGGAATTCTTCATTCTTCCTCTGTGAATAACATCTGGAGACCCGGAAGAAAATCAAGGTTTTTCTGTGATATTCATAAATGATGATGGTGAGAATGTGGAAGATGGGGGCAGCTTAAGTTCGTTCACAGGTATTCGCTTTGACAAACAACAAGTTTTCCTGTGATTTCCTGCCTGCTGTTCATCACAGCATTCACATCCCCACCCCAACCCAATATGCAAGGCCCAATGATTTTGCTATTTCCTTGATTCAATTCCATGTTTCTGTGACTTGAACGTGTGATTCCAAATAAAATGTTGAGTGGGTAGGAAAACACCAGTGTTCCAATTGAACTCAAACACATTCTTCAGCACCATTTTACAATCCTCTGGTACTGGAGCAGGCTGTGCCCCTCTTCTGAAATACGTAAACACTATTGAGGTTTATCTGATAAGTGGCAAACAAGAATAATTCTTTCATATGACCAGACAATAAATATCTCAAATTGGAGAGAATCTAAAAGCCTTCTATTGATATCTGTGACATAATCAATACCCAATGACAAATATCCAGAGTATAAAATCTGTCAAAACTTCAACTGGACTGGCCATGCAAAAAAACAGCATTTCAGATGTTGGCATTTCTGTGGTGACTAACGCACCTCCTAAAGTTCACCAAATTCCAGTATTTACATGGCACCAGGCAGTGAGTGGCCCAGAGAAGACCCTCAGGTGCCCGGATGAATACAGATGCAATAGCTGTTGTCGAAGAGAAAGCAGGGGCCTAATTATGCACTAACTGCATCCATTTGTAGTTAGTAATACTGCCTCGTTGCAATACTGACACACAAATGCACTTCTCAGATTCAGTCCCAGCAGCACTGTGGATTACCAACACCATCTGTACTGGGACTTCTCAAGGGCAATTAAAGCCGGTCTACCTCATTAAAATCCCATATGAATGTTTTCTAAAAAACTCAATTTTCTAATAATTGTTGAACAATGCAGATGTTTTATTGATCTGATGAGCCTGTCACTGTCTCTAAAATTGTGTGATCTATTTGTAGAATCCATTTCACGCATAAATTATTAACCAACTGACAACTCAGACACAGATAATACAAGATAACAGCATTTAAGAAGCAACTGATTCAGCACTTCAAAGGCCAGGGCAGAGTAGGCTATAATCTGGACGCAAGTGAGATTATTGCAGTTTGTTAGCTTTTGGTTGGCATATACCTGTTGGGCTGAAGGGTCTGTTTGTATGCCGTACGACTTTATGCATTTAATAACAGAAGATGTAGTCCCACTATTTTCATTGCTGTGAACATCATGTGGTGATGAATATAACCTCCAAGGTTACACAGCATCCTGACTTGAATCAATACCATTGTCCCTTCACTGTCAGATGTTCAGAGTCCTGTGGCTTTCTTTGAAACATATCAGTTAGTGTACCTACAATACGAAGATCACTGGGGTTCACCACCATATTCTGAGTGGAAATAAGACACAGGCAATAAATGCTGGTCTTGCCAACGGAATTCGCATCACAAGAACAACTGAAAGGGATCTGCACTACTGACGGCATCCATTTTAACCGATCTGATTTCTAACGCAGTTTTAATTAGGCTTTTACTTTGCCTGAGCATCTGATCCTACCGGAACTCCATGAAATTTCTACGTGTGCTTTCGCAATGCTGTTTAAAAATCAAATTTGCAAGTTATGCTCATCATTCTGAAAGGGAGAACCTTTGTGCGCTTGAGAATGTCTTCATTATTTGTCAGTATCTAAAGGCAATAGCAACGTAGAAACTACGATCAGGAGTAAGTGATTGGACAACTTGAACCAAGCCCTCCATTTGATAACATCATGGATGATCTGATTGTGGCCTGAAACACATATTCCTGCTATGCCTTATAACGTTCATGCATCATTATTAGCGATAAATTGTCTGCCGGTGTCTTAAGAATATTCAATGTCTTACTCTCTCTGAGGGGAGTTCCCACAGACGCAGAACCCTATGAGATGGTTAAAACAATCACCAACTCCTTCACTGGGACATTCGCCAGTTTTCAGCAGTCCATCTATTTCTGGAATCTCTCGCACAAATTGAAAATTGGTTTAGCATTCAATTTGAATATACTACTCAGAATTATATGGGTTTAAAATGGATCATGTGTCATTTGCCTAAACTCCAACAGATCCAAGGCCAGTCTGACCATGTTTCCTCCAGAGATAAATGCTCATCACAGGAATCAGTTGAGTGAATCTTCTCTGGACTGCTTTTCATGTCATTATGCCCTCAGTTCTCCTGATGTGGTCTCCCCATTACCCTGCCAAGCTGTAGTAAATCTTCCCTACTTCTCCATATATTCCCTTTCAAAAGGTTTGAAAATTTATATTGCCTCGGTATGATGCGCAAGCAATGTGCTTTTTTTTGTGATCCAGGTGCCTGATTCCCCTGTACCTCAGCTTTGCAATCTCTCCATTGGAATAATACACAGTTTTTCTATTCACACCACCAATCTATTCAAACACATACACATTTTTCCTGCTATACTCCATATACCAATATATCATTCACTTGACCCACCTCGAGTTCTCTATAATATTATGATGTGGAGATCAACATCCATCTGATAATTAAAACCAATACACCCAGCGAAGATCTCTCCTCGCCTTACAATATGGTAAGGAAGTGTGACAAGTGATGTA